>NW_017670371.1:45307-73662 GCF_001879085.1 Nicotiana attenuata | reverse complement strand
AAGCTCCTTCAGAGCCTTGCCATGTGACTCCACTGCTGCAGATAAGGTAGCCTGAGTCTTCAGAATCTTTTCCTGGTTCTCCAGGAGCTTCTTCAAAGTGTCCTCAATAGACTGAGGAATCAGAGCTGGCTGAGGTGCTGACTGGGTCTGGATAGTGGAAGACAAGGTGGACAACTTGGATGTCGCAGCTGACATCTAGTTTTTCAGGCTAGCCAATGTCAGGCTCAGCTGATGGGCAGTGAAGGGATGAGTCCTAGAAGATGGCACTCCCGGGCCAGCTGAAGTACTGGGACCAGCAGAAGAAGATGAAGGTCCTGGAGGCAAGTCCTCAACTGTAGAGGCAGCAGGTATGGTGGAAGGCTCGGTAGTAGGCTCTACCGCAACTGGCTCCTCAGACTGGCCAGTAGGGGCAGAGGAAGGTGGCTTGTAGTTCTTGGATTTAGGGTTGTCTGGACCCTGCATACTGTACCAAGAATAGGGGGCCACAGGCTTGGTCTTGACATCATATGTCCTCTTCTCCACCTCCAGGTCCCGGAAATACATTGATAGGGTGTTGGGAAAAGGATAATTCCTGTCATGCTCTTGCCCTACCGCAGAAATCACACGGGACATCACATTGCCCACGTTGATAGGGTACCCGGCCATAATAGATGCAACCAGAACTGCTCGGGTGAGTGGAATTGTCTGATCATGAGTGGAAGGGTCAAGCCGACCGCATACAAATGTCAACCACCCTCGAGCCTCAAAGCTGAATGTCTTCCTTAATATTTTCTTCCCTGCTTGCAACCACTCTGGCACAGTACCTGGGATTGCCAAGTACTGGGCTAACCACGGGCAGACTTCCTCACCCATTGCCAACTTTTCCAAATAAAGGGACTCATCTTCATCACGGAACCCCAAATACTCATTTAACGATCTCCCATCAAACAACACTATTTTATCTCGAACTTTGGTCACCTTAGTATCTTTTACAATGTGAGCCACATTGGAGTACAACTCCCTGACCATGTGCTTGTTAGCATCGATGCACCTCTCCATGAAGAACTCCCAGCCCCTTCTTTTTCTGAACTCTCTCTGCACGTTCGGGTTGTGGGGTAAAAGATCAGTGTCAATAAAACTCCTCTCCGGTATCAACTTCCTCAACGACCACCATCACCTAAACATGTGAAATGCCACTTGACTGACAAATCCATCCTTCCAAACTTCAGGCTTCCTAGTTCTCTCAATCCCCCCAATCTGAGGTTCACCTCCCTCATCTTGGCCTGCACTCTCCCCGGATAATGAAGCTGTGGGGGAGGTGGAGTATGGCTCACTACCAGCTGCGGACTCATCAGAAGAATCCAAGACTACGATCACTGGTCTTTTGGAAGTGGGTGATGGTGGAGGGGTATCAACTAGGTGGAGGGGGTCAATTACATGAGTTGGGATTGAATCGGAGGATATATATTTGGAGGGCACATACTCACTCCCCGATGAATGAGATGCAGCCTTGTCAGCAGCTCGTATCAATTTGCGCGTCTTTTTGATGTTCTCCCGAGCCTGGGGAGTGAGTTTTGCAATTCGCTTTCCTTTACCCCCTCGGGAGGAACAACCTCTCCCGGATTGTTGTAATTGTTTGGCGCCCCTTTGTTTTACCATTTTCTGCAAAGATAAGCATCTAATGTTGTTAGTTTAAGCACATGCTGTGAAACAAGTGAATCAAATAGATTGCAGAGATAATATCAGTACACAGCAGCAGAAAAGATTGCAGAACCTAGAACCCCGGACCGCTCAAACTTGACCGCGGCCACGTTAGAGGCACCGCGGACCGCACAAACATGAATGCGGTCCGTGCTGGGCAAAGGCCCAAAATTCACACCCTCTGAATCTCCCACCGCGGTCCGCACAAAAATGCAACGCGGCCGCGGTGGGCTAGCACGGACCGCACAAACATGAATGCGGCCGCGCTGGAGACTATTACCTTTCAATCACAAAAGCACCGCGGTCCGCACAAAATTACAATGTGGACCGCGTTAGGGCAGCGCGGTCGTGCAAAAGTGATTGTTGACCGCGCTGAGCTAGGGTTTACGGGTACTAAGTTAGGGGTGCATATTTTGCCATTCTTGTTCAAGTTTTTACACCTACTTTGTCCCTACTCAGTTCACCCATTGATTAAGCCTATTCAATGCATTACCCTGGTTTTAAACTAACCTAAACTAGCAGTTAAATAAAAAGAAGAAGCTAAACTACTGAACAATCCATAAAAAATGAAAATAAGAAATTAATCAATCACAAGTGCATGAAATGTTACCAAGTCTGCGAAGATGGAATGCAATTAGTCCAAGCAATTCAGAAAAGTAGTCTCAGAAGGGAATGAAAAGTGTCCTATAGCTCTGAGTGTTCAAAGTGCGAAAAGGGTAAAATGAAACCCTAGGGTCCTATTTATAGAAGAACTGGGGGCCCCACACTCACCTACCAGCGCGGCCGCACAAAAATGACCGCGGACCGCGCTGGGTTTCAAACTCCAAAGTTTTAGAAGGCAACCTAGTGCGGCCGCGTTAAAGCGTACCGCGGACGCGCAGGTCCACCACGGACCGCACAAACTTGACTGCGGCCGCGGTGGAAAACTTCAGAGAGCACTTTATTTTGATCATGCCAGCGTGGACCGCACAAAAGTGCACCGCGGTCCGCACTGGCAAACTTCAGAGACCACCAGATGTTTTTCCTTTGTTTTGCACTGCTTCAACACAATCCCTGCAACATCTCACAAACAATTAGCTCAAAAATCCAAAGCTACAAAGAAAATCAAAGAGAAAGAAAAAGACATGGGTTGCCTCCCAAGAAGCGCCTGATTTAACATCGCGGCACGACGCATGTTACCATCACATCACTTCAAATGAATGAGTGCCACCATGTGGCTGTCATCAAACTTCCCCAAATAATGCTTGACACGATGTCCATTGACCCGGAAAACATCACCATTCTTGTTCTTGAGATCAAGAGCACCAAACGGAGTCACACATACAACTTCAAATGGCCCACTCCACTTTGACTTGAGCTTTCCCGGAAATAACCTCAACCGGGAGTTGAAAAGAAGAACCATATCACCAACCTTGAATTTCTCTCCCCGAGCATATTTGTCATGAAGATACTTCGTCTTGTCCTTATACAAGGACGAGCTGGAGTAGGCATGAAATCTAAACTCATCAAGCTCATTAAGTTGCTCAACACGGAGATTCGCCGCAACATCCCATTCCAAGTTAAACTTTCTCAAGGCCCACATAGATTTGTGCTCCAATTCCACTGAAAGATGGCAAGCTTTCCCAAACACCAACCTATACGGGGACATACCAATTGGGGTCTTGTAAGCCGTCCGGTACGCCCATAAAGCATCATCCAACTTTTTCGACCAATCTGTTCTATTAGCATTTACCGTCTTGGACAAGATGCTATTTATTTCTCGGTTGGACACTTCCACTTGACCACTAGCTTGAGGATGATAGGGTGTGGTCACTTTGTGATTTACTCCATACTTAGCAAGCAATGAGTCGAAAGCTTTGTTGCAAAAGTGAGACCCCCCATAACTAATGATAGCATGAGGGGTGCCAAACCTTGTGAAGATACTCTTTTTCAAGAATGCCACAACACTACGGGCTTCATTGTTGGGTAAAGCCACGGCTTCCACCCACTTTGAGACATAGTCCACCGCCACGAGAATATAAGTGTTCCCACAAGAGCTCACGAAAGGACCCATGAAATCGATCCCCAAACATCAAAAATATCCACCTCGAGAATCGTATTGAGAGGCATCTCATCCCTTTTTAAAATCCCGCCGGCCCTTTGGCATGCATCACATCTCTTTACCAAGTCACTAGAATCTTTAAACAAAGTCGGCCAATAGAAACCGCAACTCAAGATCTTTGAAGCCGTCCTCACCCCTCCATTATGGCCACCATAGGGGGAGGAGTGACAAGCCTCCAATATGCTCAATTGTTCACCTTCCGGGACACATCTTCTAATCACACCATCCATGCAAATTTTAAACAAGTACGGATCATCCAAATAAATATCCAAACTATCCCGTTTGAGTTTCTTCTTTTGGTTGGAAGAGAGCTCACACGGGACGATTCTGGTCACAATGAAGTTGGCGATGTCCGCAAACCATGGCATGTCACACATTGACACAGAAAGAAGTTGCTCGTCGGGGAATGCATCATTTATCTCAAGGCCGTCACATGGCCTCCCCTCTTCCTCCAAACGGGACAAATGGTCCGCAACTTGGTTCTCACTTCCCTTTCGGTCCACTATTTCTAAGTCAAATTCTTGAAGAAGAAACACCCATCTCATCAATCTTGCCTTGGAGTCCTTCTTGGTCATCGAATACCTAAGGGCGGCATGATCCGTGTGCACAATCACCTTGGCCCCCATAAGATAGGGTCGAAATTTCTCCATGGCAAATACAATGGCCAATAACTCCTTCTCCGTCACCGTGTAATTCCATTGAGCTTCATTCATAGTCTTGCTTGCATAGTACACGGGATGAAACATTTTGTTAACCCATTGACCCAACACCACCCCCACTGCAACATCACTAGCATCACACATTAGTTCAAAGGGTAAACTCCAAGCAGGTGCAGTTATGATAGGGATAGTGGTCAACTTGTGCTTTAAAAGTTCAAAGGCCTCCATGCATTTTTCATCAAAAACAAACTTGGCATCTTTCTCTAGTAGCTTGCACAGTGGATTCACAACCTTCGAGAAGTCTTTGATAAACCGCCGGTAGAACCCCGCATGCCCAAGATAACTCCTCACCCCTTTGACAGAAGTAGGGGGAGGGAACCTTGAAATCACCTCAATTTTCGCCTTATCTACCTCAATCCCATGTTTTGAAATCTTGTGGCCCAACACTATACCTTCTTCAACCATAAAATGGCATTTTTCCCAATTGAGAACGAGGTTCGTTTCATCACAACGAGCCAAGACTCTATCCAAATTCACCAAGCATTCATCAAAAGATTCACCCACCACACTAAAGTCATCCATAAAGACCTCCAATATGTCTTCCACCATATCGGTGAAACTAGCCATCATGCAACGTTGGAAGGTCGCCGGAGCATTGCACAAGCCGAAAGGCATCCGGGAGAAAGCAAATGTACCATAAGGGCATGTAAAAGTGGTCTTCTCTTGTCCTCTAGGGCAATTAAGATTTGATTGTAGTCCGAGTACCCATGCAAGAAACAATAGAATGCTCTTCCCGCAAGACGATCAAGCATTTGGTCGAGGAATGGCAAGGGAAAATGATCCTTGCCGGTCACCTTGTTGAGTTTCTGGTAGTCCATACAAACTCTCCACCCGGTAATGGTTCGAGTGGGAATAAGCTCATTGTTGTCATTGGGCACCACCATCATCCCTCATTTCTTTGGCACACATTGGACCGGAGAAGTCCACGAACTGTCAGAGATTGGATAAACCATACTGGCGTCAAGCCACTTGATAACCTCTTTCTTTACCACCTCTTGCATTGCCTCATTGAGTCTTCTTTGATGTTCAAGGGACGGCCTTGCATCCTCCTCCAAAATGATCTTATGCATGCAAAATGCGGGGCTTATTCCCCTATTGTCCGCCAGAGTCCATCCTATTGCCCTTTTTCGCCTTTGAAGCACCTCCAAAGTGGCCTCAACCTGCAAGTTAGTAAGGCAAGAAGAAAGAATAACTGGAAGAGTTGAATTAGAGCCCAAAAATTCATACCTGAGGTGTGGAGGAAGTGGCTTCAACTCCAACACCGGTGGCTCCTCAATGGATGGCTTAGTTGGTGGAGTTTTGCGGTTTTCAAGATCCAAAGATAACTCCTTAGGCTCATATGAATATGAACCCATACCATGCAATGCATTCACGCACTCCACTCCGCTAGCATCATTATTTACATCCATGCCAAGAAGTACGGCCTCCAGAGGATCTTCAACATTCATCATGGAACTTGTTTCATCCACTATCACAGATGTGACAATGTCCACAAGTGAACACACTTCCGTGCTATTGGGTTGTTTCATTGATTTGCAAACATGGAATACCACCTTCTCATCTCCCACTCGGAACGTCAATTCACCTGCTTCAACATCAACCAAAGCCTTCCCCGTAGCTAGGAAAGGTCTCCCAAGAATAATCGGCACTTCAAAATACACTTCACAATCCAATATGACAAAGTCGGCCGGCAATATGAATTTGTCCACCCGGACAAGAACGTCGTCAATTATACCCAAAGGCCACTTCATCGACCGGTCCACCATTTGAAGTCTCATCGAGGTTGGCCTAGGTTGCCCAATTTCCAAAGTCTTGAAGACTGAATATGGCATCAAGTTAATGCTAGCCCCCAAGTCACAAAGGGCCTTAGCAAACTCTGCACTACCGATAGTGCAAGGGATAGTAAAAGCTCCAGGGTCCTCAAGTTTCGGGGCCATAGAATGCACTATCGCACTGACTAGGTTAGTCATCTCTATTGTTTCACAATCCATGGAACGCTTCTTTGTGACCAAATCCTTCATGAACTTCGCAAAGCCCGGCATTTGTTCCAGTGCCTCCACCAAAGGCACATTGATTGTAAGGCTTTTCATCATATCTATGAATTTTTTGAACTGATTGTCACTCTTTTGCTTTGCTAACCGCTGAGGATAAGGTGGAGGTGGTCTAGGCAAAGGTGCCTTGGCTTTTGGCACCACCGGCTCCGGCATGTCGATTATGTGCTCCCTAGACGGGTTCACGGCTTCTTGAGCTTCCACCTCAGCCTCATCAATATCTATCCTCACCTCATTGTTCACATTTGTCTCAACCACATCTTCAACAATCAAGGGACCCACATCTTCTTGGAACCCAACATCATCATTCACAACTCGATCTTCATTCGAGGCATGCACATCACCGCCTCTTCCGCTTCTCGTTGTGACTGCCATCACATGATTGTTCCCTCCCTTCGGGTTCACTACCGTATCACTTGGTAGAGCACCCTTAGGTCGGGTATTCAAATCTTGAGAAATTTGGCCTAGTTGCACTTCCAGTTTCCGGATAGATGTGTTGTGGGAAGCCAATTGAGCATCGGAGTCTTGGTTCTTTTTTATCATTTGTTCGAAGATCATTTCTATTCTTCCCATGTCACTACCCGAAGAACTAGACCCTTGAGATTGAAAGGGGGGTGGATTGTTTGGTTGTTGGAACATGGGGGGCCTTTGAAAACCTTGCCCCCGATTGCCTTGATTTCCATTGTTATTCCACCAGCCTTGACTATTGTTGTTCTTCCAATTATTATTGTTCCCGTTCCAATTGCCTTGATTGTTACCTTGGTTACCCCAATTGTTGTTGTTCCAATTGCCGCCACCTTGTTGTTGGTTGTTATTATTCCAATTACCGCCACCTTGTTGATTGCCCAATTTCCTTGGGGGCGCCACTGTTGGTTCCCTTGATTTCCTTTATTCCCTTGGTAGTTATTGACATATTGATATTCCTCGCTTTGATCATCATAGCACTCATTCGAATAACCACCACCATCATTGTTGTTGTCAAATTGCTCACAATTATCTTGAGGTTGTTGTTTCCCTCTTTGCCTCCTTTTTAACATAGAAACACCTTCCATTGCATTGACTTGGCGCGGGTTTTGAACTTGTTGCAATTGCACCTTCGCCAACTGATTCATTGTTGTTGTAAGCTCGGCAATAGCTTGGCCATGATCATTCAATTCCTTGTGCAAATGGATGACCGTGGGGTCACCTTGGGGCACATTTGCTCGGCTTTGCCATGCCGAAGAAGTGTCGGCCATTTCATCAAGTACATCACAAGCTTCTTGGTAAGAGTTTCATAAAGTTCCCACCAGCTAATTGGTTCACAATGCACTAATTCGTGGTGTTGATGCCCCTATAAAAAGTTTGCTGGATCATCGCCTCGGTTGGCATTTGCTTGAAAGCTAGAATTTCATCCCGAAGAGTTGTAATATGACTTGGAGAAAAGAACTTGGAAATAAATTTGTCCGCCAATTCATCCCATGTGGTTATAGAATTATTAGGGAGCCTTTCTAACCAGTCCAACGCTTTACCTCGAAGAGAGAACGGGAAAAGCCTCAATCTCAACGCATCTTCGGACACGTTTGTTTTCTTGCTCCCCCAACAAGTATCTACGAACCCCTTCAAGTGCTTGTAGGCATTTTGGTCGGAGGCGCCCGTAAAATACCCTTTTTGCTCGAGCAAGGTCAACATAACATTTGTGATTTGAAAGTTCCCCGCCTGGATTCGGGGAGGAACAATAGCACTCGTGTACCCTTGATTTGGGAGAACTCTTGGGACTGCTCTTGGCGGTGGCGGAGGAGGGTCTGGAATAGGATTGTTATCATTGGCCTGACAGCCTCTACGTGGAACCTGAGGTACGGGAACCTCATCATGATCAATATCATCTACCTCCTCCCCTGCCATGGCATTGCCAATAGGGTAATTAGCATTTAAAGCCATAGTACCTGAATGATCGACACAAACAAAATTTGTAAACAAGAATGAAAGAAAAGCAAAACACAAAACTAACCAAACAGATAGTCAACACCGTAAGCTCCCCGGCAACGGCGCCAAAAAGTTGATCGCTGCCCACTCGACGCTACACTAAGGTAGGAAGAGCGGGTCGCAACAGATTTTACCCGAATAGTGGTTCGGGATTGAATTTCCACAGGGAGCTAGTAGTGGAGTTGGATTTTCTGTCTAGTCTAGAGTTGTGTTTGTACTCCTAATGTCACTTCAAACATCTTTGGTTTTTTTTTAATTTTTATATCTACTTTTATAAAACTAATGATTAAAACTAAATTATGGTACGGGAATATTGCTAAGTTGTATTTAATATAGAAAAAGGCACTAGGGTCGTGGCATTGCCTAGGTGGCTAATTAACGGGTAGATGCTACTAAGGATAGATTGACCTATTTGGGACTTATGCTATAACCGTTGCATAATTGTACCCACTCTCGCACCTCTCGGTAGAGAGAGTGATTTTTCCCAAATGACTCTCTCGAGACCAATTGGGTAGGCCAGTTAGACCAAGCAACTAGGGTTCAAGTAGGGTGATTACTCTCTCGAGATTTAACCCGTTAATTGGGACTACCATTTCTCATGGGTCCATCCTAATTCCTTGTTGGGTCAATTTTGGGGTCATGGACTCTTTCTCAAGAAGAGTTAAACCCACAAAGCTAGAATCAGTGTTTGCAACCACCAATCCTTAATTAAAACCTAAAATCAACCCAAATAACAAACACCCAATATCAATCTAATCTTAGATGGTAACACCCATCAATTACCCACACTAGGGTTGAGCCACAACCCTAGCCAGTGAGTTTAGCTACTCATGCTAGATACAGAAATTAAAGAAATAGATGAAGAAGTAAGCATATTAATTATTTGCTAGGAAGAAAATACATTATTGAAGAGCAAAAGTGCCAAAAATGGCTAAACTATTCGGTCTCACGAGCTCAGCTGCGTTCAGAACATAAAACTTAACCTAAAAATGGAAAAAGGTCCTATTTATACTGGGCTGGAAAACCTAGACAAAAACACCCCTACGGGGTCAGCGTGGACCGCGCAAACATTACCGCGGCCGCACTGGCTCTTGAACTCTTGGTTTCTCATTCTTTGCAGTTGAGGACCGCGGACCACGTGAAAATGTAGCGCGGCCGCACAAAAATGAACGCGGGCCGCTTGGCTTGGAAGTGGTCAAATTTTTGGCTCTCTGAATCCCTGCTCCGCAAACCGCGTAAAAGAGTAGCGCGGCTGCGGAGCCTGACCGCGGACCGCGTGGAAATGACCGCGGCCGCGTAGCCTTCCCCTTGAATCTGCCATCCTCTGAACCTCCTAGTGCGGCCGCGTTCACAGTTGTGCGGTCCGCACTCGGTCCGCTTTTCCTCAACTTGCTTAGTCTTTGACACTTGAGCAGGTTTCACTCCTTTTTGAGCCGATATTTTACATTCGTCGCTTTGTCGATCAAACCTGCAATCAAGTACAACTTGTGAGCATTTTGGGACTATTTTGTAGAAATTTTTAACCAAAGCATAGCCAAGTAGGGGCATAAAACACGTTAAGATCCTAACTTATCAATGGAGGCATTCTATGTGATAGGAATAGAAATAACCTGTCATGACCCTAATTTCCCTTCGTAGGATGTCGTGACGAAACCTAGGGTGTGTTTGGTATAACGAAAAATATTTTCCGTGGAAAATATTTTCCAAGAAAATATTTTCTCGGAAAACAAGTAGTAATCTTATTCATTTTTCGGTGTTTGGTACGCAAATTAAGGAAAATGACTTCTCAAGAGTATTCATAAATAATTTAGATATAATAAACATGAAGCCATAAACATTCAAACCAACAACCTTCCGAATCCACAAATTTCATAAACTTTCAAACCGCTAAACTTTCGAAACCGCGGAATTTCGAACCCGTAAACTTTATAGTTTCTAACCCGTAAACTTCCAAACACATAAACCTCTGAACTCATAACTTTGGTACTTGTAAAATTTTGAACCTTTAAAACGATAAAAAAAACAAAAACTGAAAAATATATTTAAAAATTATTTTTTGAGGGGGGGTGGGGAGGGGCAGAAAAATGAAAAAAACATAAATTTGAAATTACAAAAAAAAGTAAAAATTTTTTTTGTCCGGGGAAGGGGTGGGCTGGGGTAGGGAGAGTGGGGTGGTGGTGCAGAAAACAAAAAACAGAAATTTGAAATTGTAAAAAAAAAAAGATAAAATTTTTTTTTATTTTTTTTTAGTCGGTAGGGGTGTTGGGTTGGGGTGGTGGGTGGGTGGAGGGATAGTATGGTGGGTGGTAACAGAAAAACTAAATTAAAAAAAACTTTTTTTAGGAGGGGGGGGGGGGTTGGGTGAGGGTGGGGAATGTTGAGAAGGAGTTTTGGAAAATATTTTCCCTTCTCTTAATAAGGAAAATATTTTCCTCCAATTGGAGGAAAATGAGTTGATAAGGAAAATGTTTTCCAGAACATTTAAGCCAACCAAACATGGGAAAATTGGAAAACATTTTCCGGAAAATATTTTCCTTCATACCATACACACCCCTAGTCTCTAAGACTCGGTAAGTCTAAAAAACATGCGGAACAATTAAAATAATAATTTAAATCTCAAAACATCAACAACTATACAGAACAAAATCTGCAACTCAACATGTACATTTCACAAAATCAGGTGAAATATACGTCACAAGCTCTAGATACAGTACTGAACACTCTTAGAGATGTAATGAAATAAGAAAAGAACAGGATAGAAGGGGACTCCGAGTCCTGCGGACGCGGGCAGGTGCACCTTGAAGTCTCCAAAAGCAAGCAACTTAATGTGCTAATACCGAGGCTGATTGGATGTACCTGGATCTGCACAAAAATATGTGCAGAAGCGTAGCGTGAGTACAGCACAACGGTACCCATAGCACGGTAGAAACCCCGTGCGAACAATAACAATAGTCACCTCAACAATAACACGAAAGCCGAAACATATCAACTAAATAAATGATATTTCACAGCTTACACCTTGCCTCAATAGAAACCACGACCTCAAAACTCAACACCAAACTCAACATCAAGATATTTCAAGGATAGCAATTTCAAGTAAAGAATTCCACAGTTAAGTAACGAATACGAAATCAAGAAAAGCAAGTAACTCAACTAAACATGAATTAAAAGTTGCAAACAGGAGATAAGACAAGTAGACATGTGAAATCAAGCTAAACATGATGACTATAACATGCTTAAGTAACTCAATTAAGGCATGAAAAGGAAACTACGTAGATAAAATCGGAATTTCAACATTTAGCCGTGCGCGCACTCGTCACCTTGCATGCACGGTCTTCACATATCATAATTTATCACCTCAGTAGCAAATCCTAAGGGGAATTTCTCCCACACAAGGTTTGACAAGTAACTTACCTCAAACCACGCTAAATCAATCAACTATAAGGCCTTTCCCCTAGACTTTCCGACTTCGAACGACTCGAATCTAGCCAAAACAATTTCACACTATAAATATAACTATAGGAAACTAATTTAAATAATAAAATTATGATTTTAGCAAGGAGTTGAAAAATTTCCTGACAAAGTCAACCTGGACCCAAGTCTCGGAACGCGACCAAAATTACAAAAACCGAACAGAAATCCGATACCAAAATCTCGCTCAAATCCCAAAAATTCAGCCTAGGAAGTTTCCTCCATTTTCTCCCAATTTCTTAACCCAAATCCATAATTAAATGATGAAATCAAAGATAGATTAAGCAAATTTAATCAAAAATGAGTTGAGAACTCTTACCCCAACAATCCCTCAGAAAATCCCTCAAAATTTTACCTCAAACTGAGCTTTCTAAGTCCAAATTGTGTAATATGAAATAAACCCTCTATTTTGAAACTAAGTCTGCTATCCAGTGATTCCTTCTTCACGAACGCGGAAATTGCCTCGCGTTCGCGAAGCACAAAAATGTTGCTGCCCAAAATAACACTCCGCGAACGCAGAAAAGCTCATGTGAACGTGTGACACTGTTCCCAAGAAGCTATGCGATTGCGTATCACAACACGCGACCGTGATAAAAAAACACACATGAACCTGCAACACCGAATTCCTCTATGCGAAGGCGACCTTCACCACACGTTCTCGACTCACCGGACACGAACCTTTCGGGATCGCGTCCCTCTCTATGCGACACATAGAGTGAAAACACCAGTCCACCAAAAACCCCTTCGCGATCGCGTGCTAATCCTCACGATCGCATTAAAGGAAACCCGACCTGACTTCAGCTATTCTTCACTGATCCGAAATGCGCTGAACATGGTTCGAACCATACCCACGGCCTCCAAGACGTCAACCAACCATACCAACAAGTCCTAAAACATCATACGAACACGCTCGAAGCATCAAATCACGTTAAACAACATTAGAATCACGAATCGCGCATCGATTCAAGCCTAAGAACTTATGAACTTCCGAATTCTGAAACCAATGCTGATTCATACCAATATAACTCCGATTGACTCCAAATTTTGCAAACAAGGAATAATTGACATTACGGACCTATGCTAACCTTTGGAGTCAAAATTCTACCCCGATATCAAAAAGTCCTGTCCCGGTCAAACTTTCCGAAAATCTTCCTACTTTCCAACTTTCGCCAATTTACACTGAAACGACCTACGGACCTCAAAATCAACATCCAGACACGCTCCTAAGACCAAAATCTCCCTACAAAGCTATTGGAACTTTAAAAATTTCATTCCGGATTCATCTTCACACAAGTCAAACTACGATCAACTCCTACGACTTAAACTTTCAACTTAGGTACTATGTGTCCCATATCACTTTGAAACTCTACTGAAGCAAAAACCAAACACCCCGGAGAGTCATGTAATTAAAATATAACACAAGGAGGCAATAAATGGGGGTTCGGGGATAATACACTCAAAACGACCGACCGGGTCGTTACAGCCTCCCCCTCTTTAAACAAAAGTTTGTCATCGAACGAATATAGAGACATACTTTGAAATGGTAAAAAGATGAGGATAACGGCCACGCATATCATGCTCGGTCACCCAAGTCTCCTCCTCGATTGACTGACCCCTCAACTGAATCTTCACTGAAGCAATGTTTTTCCACCTCAACTATCGAGCCTCTCTGCCAAAATAGCTTCCGGCTCCCCAACATAAAGCAAATCCTTGTCCAATTGGACTGAGATGAAGTCTAGCACATGAGATGGATCGTCATGATACTTCCGGAGCATAGAAAACATGGAATATTGGATGAACTGCACCTAGATTAGGTTGTAGTGCAAGTCTATATGCCCCTCTCCAATCCTCCCAAGAATCTCAAAAGGCCCGATATACCTAGGGCTCAAATTCCCCTTCTTCCCGAACCTCATAACACCCTTCATGGGAGAAACCCGGAGCAAGACCCATTCCCCAACCATGAAAGCAACATCGCGAACCTTCTGATAGATTGGGTTGTTCAAAGTTGATCCTAAATCAATTTAACTTTTTTCAAAGCATCCCGAACTAAGTCTGTACCGAATATCCTAGCCTAGCCTGGCTCAAACTAACCAACAGGAGACCGACACTGTCTAACATACAAAGCCTCGCATGGGGCCTTTTGAATGCTCGACTGGTAGTTGTTGTTATAGGCAAACTCTGCGAGTGGCAAGAAGTGATCCCAAGAACCCCCAAACTTCATCACACATGCACGGAGCATATATTCCAATATCTGAATAGTGCGCCCGGTCTGTACATCCTTCTGAGGGTGAAATATTATGCTCAACTCAACCCGAGTACCAAAGTCATGCTGTACGGCTCTCCAAAACCGCGATGTAAACTACGTACCCCGATCAGAGATGATGGATACCGGAATACCATGAAGCATGATAATCTCGCAGATATAAACTCGAGCCAGCTACTTAGAAGAATAAGTAGTCATCACTAGAATGAAATGAGCCGACTTGGTCAACCTATCCACTATCACCGAAAATGCATGTAACTTCCTCTGAGTCCGTGGGAGCCCAACAACAAATCCATAGTAATCCGTTCCCATTTCCACTCGGGAATCTCTAGTTTGTGAAGCAATCCACCTGACCGTTGATGCTCGTACTTCACCTGCTGACAATTTACGCACCGAGCTACATACTTCACTACGTACTTCTTCATCCTCCTCCACCAATAATGTTGCCTCAAGTCCTGATACATCTTCGCGGCACCCAGATGAATGGAATACCGCAAAATGTGAGCCTACTGGAGAATCAACTCACACAAACCATCTACATTTAGCACATATAGCATGCTCTGCATCCGTAATACATTGTCATCTCCAATAGTGATCTCCTTGGCATCACCGTGCTGAATTGTTTCCTTAAGAACAAGCAGATGGGGGTCGTCATACTGACGCTCTCTGATACGGTCATGAAGAGAAGACCGAGAAACCACACAAGCAAAAACTCGACCCGGCTCAGTAACATCCAGTCTAACAAACTGATTGGCCAGGGCCTGAGCATCCATGCTAATGGCATTTCCACTGCTGGTAGATATGTTGAACTGCCCAAACTCTCTGCCCTACGACTCAAGGCATCGGCCACCACATTGGCCTTTCTGGGGTGATATAGAATGGTGATATCATTATCCATAAGCAACTCTAACCACCTCCACTGACGCAAGTTAAGATCCTTCTATTTGAACAGATGCTGCAAACTCTAGTGATCGGTGTAGATCTCACAAGGGACCGTACAAATAGTGCCGCCAAATCTTCAAGACATGAATAATAGCTGCTAACTCAAGGTCATGGACAGGATAATTCTTCTCATGTACCTTCAACTGTCCAGACGCGCAGGCAATCATCTTACTGTGCTGCATCAACACTGCGCCGAGACCCAATACGCGACGCATCACAATAAGTAGTATAAGACCCCGAACCTATAGACAATACCAACACTAGGGCTGTAGTCAACCTTGATCCCCTCACTCGACACTACATGGCCGAAAAATGCCACCGAATTAAGCCAGAGTTCACATTTTGAAAATTTTGCATATAACTTCTTTTCTCTCAAGGACTGTCATCAGGTGTTGCTCATGATCCTCCCAGCTCCGGGAGTACATAAGAATGTCGTCAATAGAAACAATGACGAACGAGTCAAGATAGGGCTTGAATACACTGTTATCAAGTGCATGAATGTTGCTGGGGTGTTGGTCAGCCCAAAAGACATCACAAGGAACTCGTAATGACCATACTAAGTCTTGAAGGCAGTCTTCAGGATATCTGGCTCCCGAATCATCAACTGATGATAGCTTGAATGCAAGTCAATCTTGGAGAATACTCTGGCAACCTGTAGATGATCAAATAGGTCATTAATACATGGCAATGGATACATGTTCTTCATTGTAACCTTGTTCAACTGCAATAATCAATACACACGCGCATAGAACGATCAATCATCTTTATAAAAAAGACTGGTGCACCCCAAGGCGATACACTGGGCTGAACGAAGCCCTTATAAAGAAACTACTACAACTGCTCCTTTAACTCCTTCAACTATGGTGGGGCCATACGATATAGAGGAATAGAGATGGGCAAAGTGCCCGGTAAAACATTAGTACCAAAGCCGATATCCTTGTCGGGCTGCATGCCCGAAAGATCCGCCGTGAATACATCTGGATAATCCCTCACTACTGGAACTGACTCGACGGTAGGAGTATCAACACTGACATCTCTCACATATGATAGAAATGTACCACACCCCTTCTCAACCATCCGTTGAGCCTTTATAAATGAAATAACTCTGCTAGGAACATAATCTAAAGTACCTCTCCACTCTAACTGTGGTAATCCTGGCATATCCAGCGTCACGGTCTTGGCGTGACAAAAAAGAATAGTATGATAGGGCGATAACCAATCAATACCAAAAATAATATCAAAGTCTACTATACTAAGCAACAATAGATCCGCTCTGGTCGTAAAACCACTAAGAACAACCAAACACGCCCGATACACACGGTCAACAACAAGAATCTCCCACAGGTGTAGAGCCATAGACAAAAAAACTCAAAGAATCACGGGATACGCCCAAATACAGAGCAAAATAAGATGACACATAGGAATAAGTGGATCCTGGATCAAATAAGACTGATGCATCTCTATGATAGAACGGAACAATACATGTGATGACAGAGTCGGCTCCAACTGCCTCCGTCCTGACAGGAAGAGAATAATATTTAGCCTGGCCTCCTTTCCAGGGCGACCTCTACCCGCTTGACCTCCAACTCGAGCTGGTTGTGCAAGTAGTGCGGCAGCTGGTGCGGTAACCTTGGCCTGAGAACCTGGTAGATCACTCGGAGCTTGAGTAGTCTATGGAGGTGCACCCTTCCTGAGTCTGCGACAATCCCTCACCATATGATGAGTGTCACCATACTCAAAACAAGCTCTCGGAGGACGTGACTACTGTGGCTGGCTCGGGCTTGATCGGCTGGATTGACCGCTGAAAGCGCCCCGTGCAGGAGATACACTGGACAATGGCCGTGCATAATATGGAGTCTAAGGCCTAGGAGTGGCTAGAATATCGCTAGAAGCTGGAAGTGTTAAATGAACAGGGCAACTCACCTAGACCCTACTATGATGAGCTAAAATTGGGGCACGGGTACCACTATATGTGTCGGACTCTCGAGACCTCTTGGCCTCCCTCTCCTCTCTTTTCTGAGTCAACATACACTTCAATCTCCTAGCGATCCCCACTACCTGCTGGTATGCAATGTCCATCTCCAACTGTCAGGTCGTGCTAAAAATCTGATACCGGGGTTGAGCCCCTCAATATATCGACGAACCCGCTCTATAACAGTAGCAACCAAGGCTGGTGCATGCCTAGAAAAATCACTGAACCGAACCACATAATCCGACACAGTCGTTCAATCATGGTGCAACTACTAAAACTCTGCGCGCCACACATCTCTGAGACTCTAGGGACATACTCTCTCAAGAACATATCTGAGAACTAAGTCGAGTGGGTGAAGCTTCCTCGGCCAGACTACCCAACTCATATGCTCGCCACCACTTATAGGCCATTCCCTGAAGCTGGAACGTAGTGAAAGCAACCCCACTAGACTCTGCAATACCCATAGTAAGGGTGGTACGGTGGCATTCCTCAAGAAATCCCTAGGAATTCTCCGAGGCCAACACGCTGAGAGAAGGAGTGCGGTACTTCTTGTACCTCTCGCGCCGGAGCTACTCCCCTTTAGAAACTGCTGCCCTAACCTCAGGCTGAACTGGGCTTTGGGCTGTACTAATATGAAATATGGGGCCCAGTCAACCTAAATTCGCTGCTCTGGGTACGGGCGGCGGGAGTTTGTGCTCCTCCCCCGGCTTGAGATGTGGCAGGAGCAAGTGATATCAACCCTACCTGAGCCAAAGTGCCGAACAGATACAAAAACTGGGCGGGAGTCTCCTGGAGAGCTGGTACAGTAACAAGCATCTGAAGTGCCTACCCTCCAACTGGAGCTACTGATGGCTCCTCTGTAGCAGCTCGTGCGGGTGCTTTGGCTGCACCACGTGGACGTCCTCAACCTCTACCACGTCCCTAGCTTCTCGCGGCTCTAGCGGGGGCTGTGGGTGTCTGGTCGTCGGATCCAGCTGTATGTGTCCTCACCATCTGTAAGAGAATATATAGATAGAAATTTAGAATTCGATGTCAAAAATTTTGCACGATAAGGAATCAAAGAAGTGAAGCTTTTCCTAACATTTTCATAGACTCTCGAAGATAAATACAGACACTTCGTACCGATCCACGCGACTCTACTAAACGTACTTGTGACTCAAAACACCTATGAACCTAGAGCTCTGATATCAAAATATCAACAACTATATAGAACAAAATCTGCAACTCAACATGTACATTTTCCAAAACCTAGTGAAATATAAGTCACAAGCTCTAGATACAGTACTGAACACTCCTATAAATCACTGTCTGTAAAGATGTAAAGAAATAAGAAAAGAACATGATAGAACGGGCAAGTGTACCTTGAAGTATCTAAAAGCAAGCAACTCAATATGCTAATACTGAGGTTGATAGGATGTACCAGGATCTGCACAAAACATGTGTAGAGCGTAATATGAGTATACCACAACGGTACCCAGTAAGTGCCATGTCTAATCTCGGTAGAGTAGTGACGAGGTCTGGTCAAGGCCCTACTAGAGATAATAAGAAACAAGACAGAAGATATAATGATATAATAAAAATGAAAGGGAAGTGAAACAATAAAGAATTTACGGAAAGTAACAACACAGAATCAAGGAAGCTAATGCAACACGAAAGGAAAACAAGGTTTTTACATGTTAAGGAAACAACAACCAAACGATACAA
The DNA here is from genome assembly GCF_001879085.1 of Nicotiana attenuata. NCBI lineage: Eukaryota > Viridiplantae > Streptophyta > Magnoliopsida > Solanales > Solanaceae > Nicotiana > Nicotiana attenuata. The sequence continues at coordinate 54,797 of NW_017670371.1, read as the reverse complement.
CAAATTTTCAACCCAAATCCCTAATTAAATGATGAAATCACATATAGATTAAGGGAATTAAATCAAAAATGAGTTAAGAATCCTTACCCCAATAATCCCTTTGAAAATCCCTCTAAATTTCTCCTTAAGTCGAGCTCTCTAAGTCCAAATTGTGTAATATGACATAAACCCTCGATTTAGAAACTTAAGTCTGCTGCCTAGTGATTCCTTCTTCGCGAACGCGGAAAATGCCTCGCGTTCGTGAAGCACAAAAATGTTGCTGCCCAAAACAATGCTCCGCGATCGCAGAAAAGCTCATGCGAACGCGTTACACTACCCCTAAAAAGCTATGTGATCGCATAGCACACCATGCGACTGCGATGAGGAAACTCGCGTGAACCTGTAAAACCAAATTCCTCCATGCGAACGCGACCTTCACGACCTGTTCGCGACTCACTAGGAACCAACATTGCGCGATCGCGTCCCTTTCTAAGAGAACGCGTAGAGTAAAACACTAGTCAACCAAAAAACCATTCGCGATCGCGTGCTAAACCTCGCGATCGTATTGAAGGAAACCAAACCTGAGAAAACCAGCAACTTCAACTATTCATCAATGATCTGAAACTCGTCGAACATGGTCCGAATCACACCCGAGGCCCCTGGGAGCTCAACAAAGCATACCAAAAAATCCTAAGACATCATACGAACATGCTCAAAGCGTCAAATCACATCAAACAATACTAGAATCATGAATCACACATTGATTCAAGCCTAAGAACGTATGAACTTTCGAATTCCGAAACCAACGCTGATTCATACAAAAATAACTCTAATTAACCCCAAATTTTGCACACAAGTCATAATTGACATTACAGACCTATTCTAACTTCCAAAATTAGAATCTGACCCCGATATCAAAAAAGTCCAGTCCTGGTCAAACATTCCAAAAATCTTCCAACTTTCGCCAATTTACGCTGAAACGACCTACGGACCTCCAAATCAACATCCCGACACGCTCCTAAGACCAAAATCACTCTACGGAGCTATTGGAACCATCGAAACTCTATTCTGGAGTCATTTTCATACAAGTCAAACTACAGTCAACTCCTACTACTTAAACTTTTATCTTAGGGTCTTTTTGTCCCACATCACTGTGAAACTCTCCCGAAACCAAAATAAAACACCCCAGCGAGTCATGTAATGACAGTATAACACATAGAAGGCAATAAATAGAGAATCAGTACTAATACACTCAAAACAACCGGCAGGGTCGTTACATAATCCGTGAAGGATCAAAATAGTTATTGGGATTGTCTTAGAAAGGCTTATCGAATGAATTCTAGAGAGATTTAATATGAACAATTATTCAACATCAATTATTCCAATTCAAAAAGGGAAAAAAATTAGGCTCATAGAATACCTTAAGAATAATGTAGAACTAAAAGAAATGGAATCAATTTCTTACTCTTCTATTCTCGGTAGTTTGAAGTATGCTCCGACTTGCACAAGACCAGATATTATCTTTGAGGTCGGAATGCTAGGTAGATATCAGAGTATCGCAGGAATTGATCACTAGAAAACTGCAAAGAAAGTCTTGAGGTATCTGAAAGGAACGAAGGATAACATGCTCATGTACAGGAGATACAAGCATTTGGAAGTTGTTGGATACTTGGACTCAGAATTCGCTGGATGTATTGACACTAGAAAGTCCATATTTGGTTATTTGTTCCTATTAACCGAAGGATCAAAATCGTGGAAGACCGCCTAACTGTCTGTCACTGCTACATTCACGATGGAAGCAGAATTTGTGGCATGTTTTAAAGCCATAATTCATTCATTATGGCTGCAAAACTTTATTTTAGGACTTGGGATTGTCAACACCATTACCAAGCCGTTAAAAATTTACTGTAACAATTCTGCGATAGTATTCTTCTCCAAGAACGACAAATACCCCAAAGGTGCTAAACATGTGAAATTAATGTACTTTACTGTCAAGGAGCAAGTTCAGAAATAAAAGAATGTCACTTGAGCATATTAGAACTGATCTTATGAGTACAGATCCAATCCGTTAACGAAAGGTATACATCCAAAGATATTTAAAGAATATATACATAGAATGGGTCTTGTCTATATTTATTATTGATGTATTTACGATATTTTGACACTCTGAGCTTATTTATGTGTTTCAAATATACATTAATAATTTTTTGTTTCTCGTAATGGTGTATACATTATTGTTTTGAGATATTACAGGATAAATCTCAATGAGACAATATATTAGACCACAAATTTTATTGCTTTTGACCTGGTAGGATGAGTTCCTAATGTTTAGTATATGAAAGGGAGTATGTAAATAAAATTATATATAACTGCCATAACTCAAATTTAGTAGTTCATAATATTATGGTATGTATAATGGACAAAAAGAGATTTATTCACGTGCAACTACTGTTTATATTATTAAATAATAATGTTATGTGATTATTAGGCCAAGTGGGGGAATGGTAAATTTTTCCTAATTATGTATGTGACCCAATAAACTGAAGACCCTTAATTAATATTTAGTTAATGATAAATCTTGTCTGTCCGATCTGTTACTTGATGGACGTACCGGATGAAACGAGAAGCTCTATAAATTGGTCTTCTCCACACTCATTAGGGTTGGCATATTTTTCTATCCTCTTTTCAATCACCAAAGGCGGCGGTAACGAAAGGTAGGCAAGGGCCGAGAAATAAATTTCACATAACGCTTCCACCTCGTGATAATGGCTTCTGCTTCAGGTATGTTTTTATTAACAATTATGTGTAAAATTATCATGTTTAAGATCCTAATATGAATTAATGTTTATATCTACACAAACTAATAAACCGAATACAACACTAAGCTTGAGGCTTTTTTGACAATAAATCATGAAGCGTTCAGAAATTTTCTCGAAGAGTTTTGAACTATTTTATTTGTTAAAGCTTTACAAAATCCTAGCTAATAATACTTCAATAAAAAGGATAAACTCCATTGATCTCTCTCGTTTTTCTAAATTTACATGCAACAAGAAACAAACCCATATACCTAAACACAAAAACCAATGAAAATTAAACAATATTTGAGCACTCTAAGGAAGTGGGGAAAGTCACGGAATCCTTTATCAAGGTTATTAGGATATCCCAAGTACGACCAAGAATTTTAGAGATTTACTCTTATTTCTTTTCGACAAAAAATATCGTAGTTCACTGTACTACAGTTAAATCATCAAATTTTTGGAATTAAGGTCATTATTTCAAAAAGAGATTACATTGGTAACCTCGATTCTCACCAAAAAAAAAAATTCAGTATTGGTTAATTAACTGAAAATTACTTCAATGGTGCTCCGCGTTCGCGGTCGCCTGGTGGCGTACGACCATGGGCTTAGGAGGGTTATTGATTTCGAGGTAGTTGTAACCAGAGTAACGCCAGGGCAATATCATTGGAAGATGTTGATATGGTAGTTGTACCTATCGGTTGCGTGATTTTTGATGAAGTGCCTATGAAGAGTTCTACTTTCTCCCTAGCGGGAGGCATGTTCTGCGATGTGAGCTTGGATCGCTTGAAGAAGATGGTACGACTGTCAGGAGGTTGAATGTGTGATTGTGGCTGATAATTTGAAACGTTTTATGAAAAGTTTAACAATGGATTTCGAGAAATTTGGCGGGTTAACTGTGCGAGATCATGGTAATTGGGAAGAGGAGACATTGTGGTTTCTAAATTTATGTTATTGTAGCTTAAAGCTAAGTGGGGGAGCCGACCGTCTACGATTACGTCACGTGGTTGTGTGCCTGTGTAGTTTCTAGTTATCGGTGCATTGATGGATTAGTTATGACCAAGAAAAGAAAACATCAAGGGTATTTTGGGCAAGGAATTTGATCTATATGTGCTACATTTCACCTTATTGATTAATGTGCAGATATTGGGGATGACTCTGAATTTATGCTTCTTGTGCATGTGATGTGCAAGGAAAATAATTCATCCAGTTTCTTCTTTATAAGTGTTCATGTGCTAGCATAGCTCTAGTGTTTAGTTATATATTCGTGACCAGGTAAGAGTAGGTGACTCTCGATAATTTTTCTAGTGGGTTCAAGAATAAAAGTGTGGTGTCTAAGGATATTGGGTCCATTGTGTGGTTAAGGATTGAGTTTTTGTAGTGGATTATGAAAGGGACTTAGAGTGTTTCTATGTTAGCACCGGGGGTCTACGGTGTGATTCTATAAAGATGAAAGGAAACAACTTTAGATTCGTAGAAGATCTTTCATAACAGGTGCATTAGATGGAGATACAATTGAGTGCAAGAGGAGGGTATGGGATGGTTGATGGGTGTTGAGGCGATGTGGTCTCGTAATTTGGGGTCACTCGGGATGACTGTTGTTTGAGGTCCGTTATGTGTTTGATTAAAACTATTATTTCAATGGCAAGTCAATAGTAAATTGGAAGAAGTAGAGTCAGCTAGTAATGGTTTGTATCAGCATGGTTGTGGAAATGATCAGTTCCTTCGGTGTGTTAAGCTATACAGTTGATTCGTGGTTGTACGTGCGGGCTTGACCGCCACCGTAATTTAATTGCTTGGACGTATTTGATTCTGATGGCCTTGTTAGGTATAAATGAATCCGAGAGTTATGGCGGTTTAGACCACGACTTGATGTTTGTATTTTTTGCGGTTACGGGAATTCGGTTGCGTGTTGCAATTGTTCTTCTGAAATAAGTGGAGTGAAATGGTTCTTGCCGATGAAGTGTTTATTCCACTGGTATTTTAGGGGTTATGATAAAATTCTTGTGCTCTCGCGTAATGACATGATACCTACAGTCAGCGGTATGGAAATTGAAAGTTGAGAATCAAGGTTGCGGTTCGGTGTTGATAAGAATGTCACGAGCTCCGAGGGGCGGGGGAGGATTTCGGATGTTCAGACTATGCTGACACTATTTTCGGGCAGCCTGAGGATGGTCTATTTTTTGGTAGAAGTGTTGGGCATTGAAATATGTATGCTTGACTAGTACCATAAAAATTGCATCGTCGATGGCCATGGATGTTCATATTTTGCTACCTAGTGCGGAAGGTTGTGGAATTATATTCCACGGGAAGATCGCATAAGTGCGACGTGTTATTCATTTGATTGTTAGAGATTGAAACCCAATATGTAGATTCTGGTACATCGCTATTGGCATAGTTTATGCTTCAAAGGCACTTTATTCCTTTGTTTGTGGACTGTAGGAGTTTGTTCCGGATTGGACGACTGCTCGTGTGTGTCATGAATAGGGTCATTGTGGATCCTTGAAAGGTCATTGGACCAGTATGCGACGATCGGAATTGTCTTGAGGTCCGTTGGTAGGTCTAATGTGAATGTGTGCTCTACATTATGTCAAATATGTTCATTCAGCATAGCATTGCTTATGGAGGAGTCTTCAGGCGTTGGATGTTATTCCTGTCGTCAACTATTCTATGTACTATTCTATTATGCAATGTGGGTTGTGAGACGACTTGGTTATTTGCACATGTGTTGTGATCTCGTGTAGCATCCGGTGTTATATGAGCAAGATGGCTCTTGAGATGCAGGTCGTTCATTGAACCTTAATCGTGCTTGAGTTTTGTGGTGCATGGCGCTATCTGTCTCCCAGGGTTGAATTTATGCACTTGGCATGCTTGTGGTTGATATTCAAGCATTTCTTCGGTATGAGCATTATAGCTTGATGGGTTTCCTTATCAATTATTATGTGTGCACCGGGTGGCATGCCGCCATTGGTATGATATTTGGATCGGGTTGCACGCCGCAACGGTATGATATTTTTTTCGGAGTTTTGAGGCATAGAGTAGCATCACTTGATATTTTATGACTTGTACGCACAGTCGGAATTCAATTTCGAGAAATTCGGAGTTGATTTGAATGGAAAATTCTCAATTCAGAAGCTTTAAGTGGGAAGAGTCGTCCAAGGGTTGACTTTTGAGTAAACGACCTCAAAATCGGGATTAGAAGATTCCAATAGGTTCGTATGACGATTTCGGACCTGGGCATATGCTCGGATTGAGTATTGGGTGGTCCGGGAGCATTTCAGCGCTTAGTGTGGAAAGTTGGTATTTTGAAGGTTTATGAATTTTCTAAGTTTGGTTTGAAGTGGACTTTGGTGTTATCGATGTCCATTTGGGGTTCCGAGCCTTGAAATAGTTTCATATCGTGATTTGTGACTTGCACGTAAAGATTAGCATCATTCGGGAATGTTTAAGTGTAATTCGGGCGCGTTTGGCAAAGTTTGAAAGTTGATAGAAGAGTTTTGATTGTCGATTCATTGTTTGGATGTTTGGACAGATTTGAAGCCTCAAGAAGGTTCGTGTCATGTCATGGGACTGGTTATTGTGATTGGACGTGGTCCTGGAGGCCTCGGGTGTGTCTCGGTATAGTTTCAGACCAAGTTTAGATTATATGTTGTTGCTAGTCTGCTGGTGCTAGTTTTGTTCTTTGCGAATGCGGCAGGAGAGACGCATTCGTGAAGAAGGATTTGGGCTGCAGGTATTTTTGTTCAACACGTTCACGATAAGGCAATCGCGTTCGTGAAGGGTTGGGCAATGGTGCTCCGCGTTCGCGATCGCCTGGTCGCATTCGCGTAAGAGAAGTTGGGCCTGAGAGTCTTGGCCTACACGTTCCCGAGGATTATGTCTCGTTCGCAATTGTTAGGCCGGATAAGGTATTGCGTTCGCGGGCCTGTAATTGTGATCTCAAAGAATTATTTGGGAGCACAGGCTAGTTGTGCTTTGCAAACGCGTGGGTAAGGCCGCGTTCGCGAAGAAGGGTGCCTGGGCAAAATATATATTACTCAATCAGAATTTTATGCTCATTTCACTCATTTCTCGCTTGCTTGGGCTATTTGGAGGAGACATTATCATCACCAACCTTGTGGTAAGTTATTTCTACACATTGTGAGTAAATACATGGATTATATGTGGATTTGAACTTGAAAATTTATAGAAATTGTGAAATTTTAGGAAAACACCTAGAATTTGTTTTTTTTTATTTTTTCCACGAAATTGGACAAGGAATTGGGAATAAATTATATATTTGAGTTTGTGACGTTATGGATAATATTTATCTTTGAAAATTTTCTGAATACGAGCACTAGGCCCGAGGGTTGACTTTGTTGACTTTTTGAGCAAAGCTGGGAATTGTTAATAAATTGACTAGTTATGAGTGTTGGTGTATATTTTATTAGTTTGCATGACTGTTTGACTAGTTTCGGATCGATGGGCATTGGTTTGAGGTGTTAGAGAGGCGCTGGTGGAACTTCGGAGCAACGTAAGTCTCCTGTCTAACTTTGTGAGCGGGAACCTACCCCACAGGATTTAAATTATTATATGCTACTAGTTATGGGTGCTACGGACGAACGAGGCAACGATAAACCGTACATAGCTAAAAGCATATTTATGTCCGGGTAGTCTTTTGACTTTATCATGTATTATTTGAATTATTTGAACTGGTTTTGCCAGATTAATTAAGTGAATCTATAATTGAAATTGATTTGGGTATAAATTAGGTCGGTCTTTATCAACTTATGTTGTTTGGCGAGATATTTGATAAATGGTAAAAGTCTTGTTTACTTTATGCTATTGTACCTGTGTTGTAAGAACGTCACTCGTAATTCGATAAGTTTCTTCCGTTCCTGTGGATGGGGCCTTATACCTTGACAGTACATTGACATGCATCTCTAGTTCGCGTCGGTCGACCCTCGGTAGTGCACACGCCACTCTGGATCGAGCCGTATGACTTCGGCTTAATCATGCACGATACCACTAGCAGTCCGGATATTCATGAGATTTCCCTTTTTGTTGAGACCTGATATTTATATGGTATTATCCGCTTGAGATTACAATTGATATTTCTGATTTATTGAAATAGAATATGACATTTGAGAGATTTATATCGTAAAAAAAATGTTGGAATGATTATGATAATTACCGTTCTTACCTTATTATTATTGTTGTATTTTATATTTCTTTATGATTTATCATATTGATTTATTCGACCACCAGTAAGTGTTGATGTCGACCTCTCGTCAGTAATTTTTCGAGGTTAGGCTAGATACTTACTGGGCACACGTTGATTTACGTACTGATGCTACACTTCTGCACTATATGTCAGTATCTGATAGGTTCATTTGGTGGTCATCTTGGCATGTAGGTGCAACAACTGAGGGGACCTTATGGTGAGTTGCTTTCCACGCTATGCACCGCAACCCACAGAGTCTCCATCTTATTTATTTACTTTATCCTGTCTATTTTATATTCCAGACAAATGTTGTATTATTATGGCACTCTATAGTAGACGCTCATGCACTTGTGACACCGGATTTTGGGACGATCTAGAATTTGTTTATTGTTTTGCTTAACAATGACACACTTTTACTTTATATTTTATTTAAATTATATGTACTTATGATTTTTAATGCATTAATTTCTTTATCTAATAAGATTTATGATTTATAAAATAAATAATAAAATGAATAATTAAGTTGGTTGGTCACCGTTGGCTTGCCTAACGGTGACGTTAGGCACCACCATGACCTATACTGAGAATTGGGCCGTGACAATTATGAGCTCCTGAAGTGTTGAAAATAGTTATGGTGGAAAGGAGGAGGTGCTAGTGATAGAAGAAAAATTGGGGCATAGATAAAGTGAGTTGGGGTAGTGAGTTGGCATGTCATATGGTGTCCACCTCATCTAATTATCAATGACATGTCGATTAAACGTCCACCTTGCACACTTCTAACGGTAAAGGGTATTTTTGAACTACTTGTGCAACGGCGATAACATTTTTACATAAAAAATATAATGGATGACAAATGTACATTTTATTTGCATAATAAAGGGGCAAATATAATTCTTTTCCCAATAAATAAAGAGCTTTGTTTACATAGCTCATGGCACATGTCTTTCTGTACGTAAAATATTTCAAACATGATAATCTATCCTCAACATAATTTAGCATGATTCTAACTTTTGACTAAATCAATATCTGTTATGGCATGTCGGCCTGCACATGCATGATGCATGTGTAACGTGCTATAATTTGACAAAGTCCAAGTTACTACTCGCTATCGTATCAAGCTGCAGTATTGATCAGTAATCTACGTCGCAAATATATCTTGCTTTATGATTCTGGGAACTAATCAATAACATTCATTGTAAGGTTGACTTTTATCATATGTACGTCCGAACTATATGACGCAGTCGATCAAGTCAAATGACGGGTCCTTTTCCTTTAAATGAAAGAAAAAAAAAAAACATATAGGGTGTTTTTAGTATAAAGAAAAATATTTTTTAATTTTTTCATATTTGGTTGGTTTAATTAAGAATTAATTAAGGGTACCTCACACCCACCCCACCCCACAACCCACCCCCTTGCCCCTACCCCCACCAAACCCCCTACCCTATACCCGAGCCCCATCCTAACTAGAAATATTATTAAGAGTACTTTTTTTTCATGTTATAGATTGAATATT
>NW_017670371.1:43281-45287 GCF_001879085.1 Nicotiana attenuata | reverse complement strand
GTTATAGATTGAATATTTACTTTTCATTTCAATAAAATGAGTATTTTCTTTTCATGATATAAAAAAATATTTTCCTTCATTTAAACAAAAAATACTTTCTTTTCAAGTATTTTCTTTTATTTTAATAAAAAAGTATTTTCTTTTCATGATGTAGAAAAAGTATTTTCTTCTATTTCAACAAAATAAAATTTGATTGAAAAAAACTAATAACGTGGGATCATGCAGACTGAAAAAGAAAAACAAACAAAAATGAATCAAATCTTTTTACTTTTGATGACATGCAAATTAAGTAATTCGGTTTGTCCAACTTGTTTGAGAGATTATCGACAGGTATAAACTATTTTTTTTTTGGTCGAAAAGATGTAGTTATATTATAGATATTAAGTAGTTACAGGAAAACAGTTTAGAAGATGCATAAGTGGCATCATAGGCACTAAGCTAGAGTTTACTACAAAGTCCCCCGTATGGGAATCATTACTAGTAAGAGTCATAGAACTAGATAAAATACTACTATTAATACTAGGTAGAAAAAACTACTATTATACAAGGTAGTTGTAGCAGAGAGCGGTTGTGTTGAAGTACTTGAGTTAGCTGTAATTAGCCTTCTTTGTAATGTTCCGTTATGATCTTGGTGATAAGAAGGCGTTGCAAAAGATGGTGGCTTCCGAAAAGTATGCGGCTCTCTTGTGCATGCATGGCTCCATATTTGGCTAAACTATCTGCAACACAATTTTGCTCTCTGTAGATGTATTGTATAGGTGGGCTATCCAGTTGTAGGAGTAATAACCTGCAATCATTAATAATATTAGTGTAGTGCATTGCAGTTGAGTTAAACATACTAATTATTGCACGTGCATCTGTCTCAATGATGATGGGTTTGAGATGCTGTTGCACAACAATTTTCAATCCCATGAGTAGTCCAAGGAGTTCTGTCTGAACACTTGTGCCTGGGTTAGATTGTCCTGCATGTCCCATGATCCAGTTGCCTTGGTAGTTTCGAAAAATGCCACCAATACCATATTTTTGCTGGTTAGTTCAGCAAGTCCCATTAATGTTTAGTTTATAAGTACTAGGATTTTGTGGATGTCATTTTATGTATAGAGGTGTTACAGAATTAGGTTTTCATTTTTGATTTGTTAGACAATAATATTCTTCAGCCATATTTAATATAAAGGGAATATTTAAATTAATTTTATGATGGTCGAAAGTGTTCTTGTTCCTTATAATCCAAAGATGCCATAGTTCAAAGGGTATGAGCATTTTATAAGGAATTTTATGAGGGGTGGATATTAAAGGTGTATGTATAAGGTACTATAACCAATGTATATTATCATTTTGGGATGTAGGAGAATTGGGATTTGGAAAGGAGACTTTAAGGACAGCCCAAAGCTGAATTGCATTAGGGCATTTTAGAAAGAGATGGATTATTGTTTCAGGAGCCGTATGACACTGTGGACATATAGATGAATTGAGGATACCTAATCTTGCATGATACACTGCCGTTGGTAGTCTGTCGTGACAAAGTAACCAAAGAAAAAAAGATATTTTTATTGGAATAGAAAATTTCCAAATCCAGTTGTAGGAGTAGTGTGAATTTGTGTTATTTGTTAGAGAATTGTAGCTAGCTTTTACAGAGAATATATCATTTGTTGTAAGAGCCCAGTATATTTGATCATATGTTATGGGTGAGATAGGCATATATATATATATCTGTGACAGTGGATTGTAAATGAATTGGTAGTATGAAAGGTAATGTATCAAAATGCCATTTGTGATTGTGGTAGTAATGAGAAATAAGTTTTTGCTCCTCATGACGTGAGAGAGGTCCATATATGCAATTGCGAAGTGCGTAATTTTTTTTGATCCAAGGATCCGACCAAAATTTAACATGTTGACCCGTATTAGGATTCCATTTATACCCTAGACAACAGTAAGACCACCCTCGCATGATATTGCGCCAAGTGGAGGAAACTTGTGTTTTGATTAATTGTGGGGGGGGGGGGGGG
>NW_017670371.1:0-43261 GCF_001879085.1 Nicotiana attenuata | reverse complement strand
GGGGGGGGGGGGGGGGCGTAAATAAATATGTAGGAGCACTTGTGCCCATAATTGGTGGGGATTTTGAAACAGTCTCCATGCAAGACTTGCATGTAAGGCTTGATTTTTCGTAGCTAGGTTTTGTATCCCTAGGCCTCCGTGATCTAAAGGTTGTGTTATAGTAGTCCACTTAATGAGATGTAACTTTTTTATTTTGTGGAGTTGTACCCCAGAGAAAATTTCGTTGATAGCGATTAAGATAGGATAGTATGTAATTAAGAATTTTATTGTATTGCATAAGGTGATTAGGAAGGTGGTTTAAAGTTGAACGAATTAAAGTTGTCCTTCCTGCTTTTGATAAAAAATTTATTTTTCAACCTGCCAATTTATTTTTGAAATTGTCAACTAAGAACTGGTAATCCCTTTTTGAAGGTTTCTTTGTAAATATAGGGAAGCCTAAATATTTACCAAAACTTTCCCCTTCATTCATGTGGAAGATATTTAGAACAATTGTTCTTGTATTGTGTTGCTCCCAAACGCACACGCAAGTATACGTGATCGACAAGTAATATATTGATAAGTTTAGTGTCGAACACACAGAGACTTGTGTAAACTACTCACTAAATCGCTAAAATTGTTATTCAGTCCAACTAAAATCAAAGTCCAATAATATGATTATATTATACTACGATTCTAAATAATAACTAAATTATCAAGTAACGAGTTGATTATTGTGTATTCAGTAGAGACAAGTATTCCAGGGTTATTATCGATTCACCATTCGTATTGTGTTCTAATTAACTCTCCCCTTCATATAATTCACTCATGGTTGCTAATTAATCGATAAATGCTCTCGTAGCCTTCTTTCGAAGTACTACTCACCTATTCTCAATAGATTAACGCCTATATTCCTATGAAATCAATCTATTAAGAACGCATTAAGATCACGATATTTAATTAAGCACGGTGACTAGGTATATTCCAATCCTAACCACAAATCCGCTCCCCCTAAGGGTTAAGATCGTGCTCTCTTCAATTCTTCTCTAATCTAAACACGGCTTTCCCAAGCATAGCATAGATAGTAAATAGAACCTAACTGCTGGCCAGACAATTAAGCAATTAAACACAGAATTGAAGAAACAACCATATATTGGTGAGTTATAATCAAAGTCAAGTTAACGTCAAGCAACAATATTTATGGCTAAATCACAACCCCAGAACAATGGGTGTTTAGCCACTCATGATGTAATCAAATAATTGCATAAGTTTTGATTAATTGAAAATACTGAAAAAGATGAAGAATTCCGAGATGTTCTTGCTCCTCAATGTTTCTTGCGTGTATTTTTGCTCCAAAGTGCATCTATCCCCCCAAATTTAGGATTAGTCTTCCTTTTATACGTGTTGGATAGGTCTAGGGTCGAATAAACCGTGTCCCGGCAAAATAGGCCAAAATCCGCGTAACCGGCGCCCAGCCCGGCGCCCAGCCCGGCGCCAGGCGCCCTCTATTGCGCCCAAATAATTTCAATACTGTCTCCAACGCCATAGGTGGCGCCAGGCGCTGCCTGTGGCGCCCAAATGGCCTTTTTTCCCGGTTTTGTTCGTTTTAGCTCAAATCTTGCGCGTTTCGCCCTACTTGCTCCCGAATCATTCCTACAAGTAAAAAAACTTCAAATTAATAATAATCATAGCATTTAACATCCCAAATTCATAAAACAGTAGTAAAATATGAGGCGATATACATAGAAATATATATACTTTAAGCCAAACATCAACACCCCACACTTAGACTCTTGCTCGTCCTCGAGCAATTGGACAATCAGATAAACCCCCAACTACGTACAAAGTTCAATCATAGAGGAGTACCTTAACTTTTAACCACACACTATACCCTTGACTACGATCAATACCGGCACACAAGCATGAACACACAAAAATTCATATTCTTCCCGTTTAAGCGTACCCAAGTATAATATTTCAATTCAATAATTTTGCAATAACCTATTCGTCACCACCCAACCTCAAAAGTCGACTTGCAACCACTAAGCATCCTCAATTCATGCACTTGCCCAACAAGAAAGTTTACAACATTACCAATCATTCATGAGATCATGTGCCCTCACCAACAAACAAAAGAGTGAATATAGCTTGGTCCACACATTCAAACATGCTTTTGAATATAGATTAAGGACATCACACAATTGAACAAAATTCGCTCACTCTCTCAAAGAATTCATATGCACCCCGTGGTCGTACCATAAGCTTGCCCGTAGTGTATATCTCTACTAATTTAAGCTAGCCAAATCTAGGATCAATTAGGACTTTTACGGTTGTAATGTAGGCTAAGGGACGTGTATGATACATTTAGAAATAGTGACTAACCCTCCTAAGCACTTTAATGCACTACATTCGCAATTCAAGCACTTATTCTTCTCAACCAAATCACTTGCCATATGCAACATAGCCCTATTTTCAATTAAGCACTTCTCTACTTTTCACTAGCGCAAATCAATAAGAATTGGAGGTGTTTTATGTTTCTACATACTTTCACTATCATTTTTTTTTCTTTTAATTTTTTTCTCCCCTTTTCTTTTTTTTTTTTTTTTCACACACTCCATACAATAAAGTTCATCGGCTAGTGACCTTTATATTCAACTTTAGTGCACCAACGGGCCCTTCCATGGTTCCACTCGAAAACTACTCCCCAATATCTCACCTTACTTCTTTTAGCGCCTAAGTGCCTTAGGAGGTAAAGATTCAATCAATATCAAATTAAGAACAAAATAGGGGTATGACTTGTAATGTGGGTGCCAAAAGAAATGTCTATAGGCTCAAACGGGCAAGCAATGGAAAATTTTATTTTTATGTGACAAGCACATCCATGATCAAGCAAGAAAATGCCTACGTCATCTCCTAGATTAGCACAACTTACAATTTCGCTTCAATTAACACACGGGGCAAGTTCTAGACTACACAGGATAGCATAGAAAATCACAAATCCTCATACACACGATGCGCATGACTCAATCAAAACGGTATGTTCAACTCTCAAGTCAAGCAGGCACAATGAAATGAGAATATTAAGCAACCTTGCACTATGTGGTATACGAGTCAAGCAACGGAGAAAAGGCGTCACAAAATAGGCTATTTACTTTACTTAGGCTTCACAATTCAAACCAAATACACGGGAAAACAGAATGTATGTCATAGCCTAATGTGCCAGCATCAACCATGTCAATGAGTATCTCAGAACGACTCAGTTTCTTCCTAAACTACTCCTAAAAAGAAATTAAAGTGCCTGGTTCGAGCTACATCCTTGGAAAAGAACCGGTGCCCAAAGAAAAACCAAGGAATACTACCTAGCTATTCTAAAAAAATTAAAAAAAAAACAGAAATCTTTTTGGTGTTTTTAGATCGGACTTTGATCCCTCAAGAAAATTGTCCATGAGATCCATCGTCGGGAAAAGAACGAGCTTTTTCAAAAAAAAAAAAAATTTTCATTTAAAGCAACTAATACTACACTAGACTAACTACACTAGAACTACTGGAAAAAAAAATCAAATCAAGTTAATACAAAATATACAACTACAGCACAGGTAGTATTCCTCCCACCCCACACTTGAACTATGCATAGCCCTCGATGCAAGTAAAAAATGAAAAATAGAGTAGGGTGAAAAGAAAAACTCCCTGTCAATCAGAGGCCACTCCCCCCAGGAGCTGAGGTCATCATCATCCGGTCCGAAAGGCACCAAAGTCATGGGCCCCGTAGCACCATTTCCATCCTCATCCTCAGTATCTGAGCCTTTGGCAGAGTTGATGTCCTCAGACGAGTGAACGGGGCTGCCACGTGCAATCCCCAACATCTCCTTGGACGTGCTGGACAAGTCATCGCGCTAATGCGTGCGCTCCGCATCTGTAATGCCAGCCCGGCTCATGAGTAGGTTCAACGAGTTATAAATGTACCTGTTGAAGTTCTCCTCTCGCTCTATCCGAGCAGCGGGGGTGAGTTTGGACGATGTCTCCACCACAGATGTGATGTCCATAAGCCAAGCCGGAGCCTCCACTACTTCATCATGTCCGGGGTACTCCAGCACTCCACGAGATAGCATATACTGGGTAAGTAAATTGCCAAAGACGAACCGCCGAATCTGTCGCCCAAACCTCGTACGGGCCATCTCATCGAGCATGATCTCAGCCACATTCATTGGTCGTCCGGTCATCAAGGAAAAGATGAGACACACTCTAGCCCGAGTGCAGTCACTGCTGTGCTCCACCGGCATTAGTCTCGCCTGCACAAAATTCTGCAATACTTTGGCAGCATTGTTGAAGTCTGAGCGAACCATAGAGAGGTGAATGTTGCCCTGCTTCCCCATCCACTTAGCATTGGAATCTACGCCACAAAGAGTGTGACGTATTAGCTCATATTTCGGCTTTCGGATCAAGCGTTGGATTCTTCTTGGGTCGGCATTCTCAACCCCCAAATATTTACACAAATACTCCCTGCCCAGCGGCACATCCTTTCCTCTTACACGTGAGGTGTTCTATTTGTAATCCCAGTTTGCACACAGCTCTTGTACCATGCTCAGGTTGGCATGCCCCGGGCATTCCAAGAACTTGTCCATCTTTAGAGCTCGCAGCCTGTCAAGTATCTCCGGGAATTTCCTCTCTAAGGCTGCGGTATTAATCCCCATCTCAAAAATGTACCGACCAGACGGCACGAAGTCTTTGTGCCAAGCAATAGCTGCATCATCGACCAAATCCAAACGAGGTCGTGGCCTCGTTGGTACAGGCTGAGATCCCTCGGCGACCTGCTTGCCTTTGGGCTGCCGTGAAGAGCTTTCTCCTTGATTGCGCTTTTTGGGCACAGGAGAAGTGGTGGAGGACCTTCCAATGCTTTTTCCTTTGCTAGCGCTATCACGAGCCATAGTGTCCTGCAACACAACGAAACATGAATGTGAGAATGGTTCAAGAAATATGCCTAAGGTAGTCGTTCAAGTCATGAAATGACCCCACTTAAAACCGAAGGCACAATGTACACTATGTCTAAAATTTTCATCCACCATGTACAAGTGTTGCACCTCAAAGCTATGGGTACTCAAGACTTCCCCATGCTACACAATAATGATTGATCATGGCAACGTGAATTCACAATAAGGTAAGCAAAAAGCATATGGTATGCACCTTTCACAACTACTAGACTATACTAAATTAGGCTAACTTTCAAGATTCTACAACATACAACATATAAGATCAATGGTGTAAGCACATGTTCTTCATCAAAGCCACATCCCCTAGCATGTAATGTATCCCTATACACCCCACATTTAGCCCGAATGCATACACAATTACATCCGGTTACTCAGACTTCACCGGTGCACCAAAAATCCTCGTTCAATCATTTAAACGAACACAATGTGGGCATGAAGTGTGTTCTTATAATTCAACAATGGTAGAACATGGTGGCCCTACCTATTTTCGATGAAGTAGAGGGAATTCTAGTTTACTACTCCGTATACACATTAAACACACAATTTCCGACCAAAACAAATCACCCACCATAAATATTTCATAAGAACTACATAGGGAAAGATATTGGGACTTAGGGCTCTTGGGAATGGGATTATGTTTATCTACTAGTTAAAACACAACAAGAATTAGACGTGAAGAAGAAGAACATACCTGGCGAAGGAGTGCAAGAGAGAAAGAAAAATTTATGGAAGTTTTCGTGAGGATGATGAGAGGAAGCGGCAGAAGCAGTGGCGTATATTTTTGTTGTTTTTCGCTTCTTCAGCTTTTGAATTTGGTTTGTGTGTGTTTGGGTGGGTTTGGGAAGAGGGTATGGGTACTAGTATTAGTGTAAATGGGTATGTGGGTTGGGTTAAATGGGTATGGGTTAAGAATACAATAAATAACAAAATAAAAAAAATAAGAAAAACTCACCTTGACCCCCCAGCTTGGCGCCTCGCGCCCTGCCTGGCGTTGGGGTTTTGGAGCACACTGTTTTTGGCGCCCCAAGCAGCTGGGCGCTGTTCACGATTTTTTATTTTACATCTTGATCCCCCGAGCCCTATATATCCCCAATTTACACGTCCTACACCATTACATCTAAAATTTCTATACCTCCAAAGAAAATGCAATACTCTACCTATTCTAAAAGAAAATTTAAGAAGTTAAACTAGGAAATCAATAAAAATTGGGTTGCCTCCCAACAAGCGCCTGATTTAACGTCGCGACACGACGCAGAGTCTCGCTTACTCATCAGCGAGTACAACCTTGGTCTTCTCACGATTAATCATTCCTCCCCAATAATGCTTGACTCTATGACCATTCACCAAGAATTTCCTCTCACCATTTAAAGCTCGTAGCTCGATTGCACCATAAGGAGTGACTCTCACCACCTCAAAAGGACCTGACTATCTCGACTTTAGCTTCCCAGGGAACAGCCGTAGTCTAGAATCGAATAATAATACCTGTTGGCCTGGCTCGAAGTGACGCGGCTTGATATGCTTGTCATGCCATCTTTTTGTCTTTTCCTTATATAGCTTAGCATTTTCATAAGAGTGCAGCCTGAACTCATCTAACTCATTCAACTGCATAAGCTTTTTCTCGCCTGCGGCTTCAAGGTCCATGTTCATCTTCTTAATGGCCCAGTATGCCTTGTGTTCCAGTTCAACGGGAAAGTGACATGCCTTCCCATAAACCAGCTTGTAAGGGGACGCTCCAACTGGCATTTTATATGCAGTCCTATACACCCATAAGGCATCATCTAACTTTGCAGCCCAATCCTTCCTATTCACACTCACCGTCTTCTCTAATATTTGCTTGATTTCTCTGTTTGACACCTCAGCTTGCCCACTTGCCTGAGGATGATATGCTGTAGCAACTCTGTGGTGAACTCCATAGTTAGCTAGAAGGTTATTCAACAATCGATTGCGAAAATGAGTCCCTTCATCACTGATTAAAGCACGTGGAGTCCCATATCTCGAGAATATGTTTTTTTCACAAAAGCACCTACCACCATGGTATCATTCGTTGGCAAAGCAATTGCCTCCACCCATTTTGACACGTAGTCAACTGCTAGCAAAATGTATTTGTTTCCTCTGGACGGTGGAAATGGCCCCATGAAATCTATTCCCCATACATCAAAAAGCTCAACTTCCAGGATGTTATGCCTTCTTGTGATTGTTCCCGTTCTCTGACATTAGTCACACTTCTTTACGAATGCATGGGCATCCTTGAATAAAGTCGGCGAAAAGAGACGGGATTGGAGCACTTTTGCAGCTGTTCTATCTCCTCCATGATGGCCCCCATAAGGTGATGCGTGACAATCATACAACACAAGTTCTGCCTCTTTTTCAGGAATGCATCTCCTCATCAACTAATCAGCACATTGCTTGAACAAATAGGGCTAATCCCAGTAATAGAAGTTCACATCATGTAAAAACCACTTTCTAGCTTCAGATTGGATTTCCGGAGGAAGTACCCCACTCACAAGATAATTCACATAGTCTGCGTACCATGGGGGAGGGTCTTGGGTGATAGCAAAAAGTTGCTCATCAGGAAATGATTCTTTAATTTGGGCACCCTCTTTCATGTGATCGTGATTTTGCAACCTTGATAGATGGTCAGCTACTTGGTTCTCTGTCCCCTTTCGATCTCGTATTTCTACATCAAACACCTGCAGCAATAAAACCCAGCGCATCAATCTAGCCTTAGATTCTTTTTTTTGTAAATAAATACCTGATTGCTGCATGATCGGTATGGACTATGACTTTCATTCCCACCAAGTATGCCCGAAATTTCTCAAAGGCCCACACAACAGCTGACATCTCTTTCTCAGTGGTGGTGTAGTTCAGCTGTGCATCATCAAGAGTCTTACTCGCATAGTAGATGAAATAAAACACCTTGTCCTTCCTCTGGCCTAGCACTGCCCCAATAGCGAGGTCACTCGCATCACACATTAGTTCAAATGGTAAGGACCAATCAGGTGCCACTATAATGGGAGCGGTCACCAACTTCTTTTTAAGTTCTTCAATTGCCTTGAGGCAAGCATCATCAAAGTTGAAAGTTACATCTTTTTCAAGCAGCCTGCACAAAGGAGTAGCAATTTTCGAAAAATCTTTAATAAAACGCCGATAGAAACTCGCGTGTCCCAAGAAACTCCGGACACCCTTCACTGAGATAGGTGGAGGTAATTTTTCAACCGCCCCCACCTTCGCTTTATCAACTTCAATGCCGCTCCTAGATACTTTGTGACCCAAAACGATGCCTTCTTGTACCATAAAATGGCACTTTTCCCAATTCAGTACCAGATTTGTTTCTTCACAACGGGCCAGCACTTTGCTTAAATTTCTCAAGCAATCATCATAAGAAGACCCAAAAACTGAAAAATCATCCATAAACACTTCCACGAATTTTTCCACCATGTCGGTGAAAATAGCCATCATGCACCTCTGGAAAGTTTCTGGTGCATTACAAAGACCAAACGACATTTGCTTGAAGGAAAAAGTACCATAGGGACAAGTAAAAGTGGTCTTCTCCTGATCCTTTGGGCATATGACAATCTGATTGTATACCGAATAACCATCAAGGAAGCAATAATATTCATGTTCGGCTAACCTGTCTAGCATTTGGTCGATGAATTGGAGTGGGAAGTGGTCCTTGCGAGTTGCCTTGTTGAGCCTTCTATAATCAATGCAGACTCTCCATCCCGTAACAGTGCGAGTGGGGATTAGCTCATTCTTCTCGTTCTCAACTACAGTCATTCCTCCCTTTTTAGGCACACATTGAACTGGGCTTACCCAGTTGCTGTCAGAAATAGGAAAAATGATACCTGCATCGAGCAACTTGATTACTTCCTTTTTCACCACCTCTTTCATAATGGGATTTAATCTCCTTTGCTGCTCCACACTGGGGCGGTGTCCGTACTCTAAAAAGATTTTATGCATGCAAAACGATGGACTAATACCCTTCATGTCAGCTATAGTCCACCCAATGGCGTTTTTGTGCTCGGGGAGTATTTTGAGCAATTTTTCTTCTTGAGTGCTGGTCAAGCTGGATGAAATAATCACGGGAAATGTCTCAGAGTTCCCCAAATAAGCATAGCGCAGATGCGCTGGAAGTGGCTTAAGTTCTAGCTTTGGAGCTTCTTCAATAGATGGCATGGGAAGGGTCAGAGTGACAGGCCTGTCCAACTCTTCAAAATTTTTAAACCCATGGACATAACTGCAGGACATATCCAGTACTTGCTCAATTTCCCCCATCATTTCATCTTCACTATTTTCTACATCCCCAATCAATACACATTCAACAGGATCTACAGGGCTCATATAAGGCACTAACGAGGTGGCATCACTCTCCACTACAGAGATCATGGATAACTCTTCATAGTGGGCTGGTAACTTGAGTGCTCTATAAACATTAAAGACATCCACTCGATCACCCACTCTCAATGTCATCCTTCCTTCGCAGACATCGATAGTAGCTCAGCCCGTGGCTAAGAATGGACGCCCCAAAATAAACGGGACTTCCTGATCAGGCTCGTAATCCAAGATAATAAAATCAGCAGGAAATATGAAGGAACCCACTTGAACTAGCACATCTTCAATCACTCCATCAGGATGAGCAAGGGAGCGATCAGCTAACTGTAAGATAACTGTTGTTGGGCGTGGCTAGCCTAACCCCAACTATCTGAACACAGATAGCGGCGTCAAATTGATGCTTTCTCCAAGATCACATAAGGCTCGCCCAACAGCATGTTTACCAATCGAGATTTGGATAGTGAAACTACCTGGATCCTTCAATTTCTTAGGTAACTTGCCCTGAATTCTAGAACTGCACTCCTCAGTGAGTGCCACAGTCTCGAACTCGGTTAGCCTCCTTTTATTTACCACAATGTCCTTGATGTACTTTGCATATTTGGGTACTTCTTGTAAGATGTCAACCAATGGAATATTAATTTGCACCTGCTTCGAGATATCAAGAAACTTTTTATATGCGGCATTATCTCTTAATTTCTGCAATCTTTGAGGGAATGGAGGTGGTGGCCTTGCAACCAATTGTGGGGATTGCTCAGCCACCGCCTCTCCAGTTGGCTTCTCTGGCTCCTTAGCTTTTTCTGATGTTGATTCTATAGTGGTTGGCTTCTCATTAAAAGTCACCTATTTCCTCTTATTAGACATAACTTCTTCTATTTATCGCCCATTCCTCAACGACACGACATTAAGGGCCGCCCTAGGATTTGCTTCAGTGTCACTTGGAAGAGCTCCAGCTGGTCTAGTGTTTTGAGCACTGGCCAGTTGTCCCACTTGACGCTCCAAATTTCTCATCGTTGTGGCGAGGGCTTGCTGATCAGCCATCACTTTCTAAGAGAGGGCTTGCTATTCAGCCATCACTTTCTTTAACATGTCTTCAAGGTGACTTGTAGGACTCGCTTGTTGTTCAACCTGAGGTGGTCTATATTGCCGTTGAGGTGCCTGAGGCCTGTATTGATTCTGAGTACCTTGGTTTCCACCCAAGAGAAGTTTGGGTGGTTCCTCCAGTTGGGATTGTAAGTGTTCCCATATTGGTTTGTTTGGCCCCTATTTGAATTACCCACAAAGCAGACGGACTATGGGTTAGCGGGGCATATGTCGCTCGTGTGCCCCTCTCCACATATTTCACAAAAAGCTTGAACCTGTTGTACTGGTTGTACTTGCTGCTTGTTGATACTAAAAGTCATCTGATTGACTTGGTTGGCCAGTGTAGAAATCTGCGCTGATAATGCTGAGACGACATCTAACTCAAGAACCCCTGCAGACTTTTGCACTGTGTATCTGCCCATCTCTCCTTGCCAATCCGGATTGCTCTTGGAGAATTTGTTCAATAATGCATATATCTCGTCAAAGCTTTTCTCCAACACTTGACCTCCAGCTGCAGCATCTACCACGATCTTTGTTTCAGAATGTAGCCCTTCTATGAACATGTGAGCTAATACTTCATTCGTCTGATTATGATGAGGACAGTCTCTGAGTAGCCCCTTGAACCTTTCCCAAGCTGAGTATAAAAATTCTCCCGCTTTCTGTTTGAAGGCAACTATCTCACTTCTGATCTTTGCAGTTTTGCCTGAAGGAAAGAACCTTGGCAGAAATTTTCTTGCCAAATCATTCCATGATGTAATGGAATTAGTTGGTTCTGCCTTTAGCCATCGCTTAGCCTCGCCCAACAGAGAGAATGGAAAAAGTGTGAGCCTCACATAATCTGGAGTGACCCCGTTAGTGATATAAGTATCACTAATCTCCAAGAAGTTCAAAATATGTTGCTGTGGATCCTCGTGTGGAAGACCCATAAATTTCCTGTTTGCATGAAGTAACTGGATCATGCTCTGTTTCAGCTCAAAGTACCTAGTGATCCTGGGCTTCACTATACTGGAGGTGACATTAGCAATGCTGGGCATCGCCACCTCCTGAACAGCCATGGGTTGCTCCTCTGCCATGTCCACAGGAAATTGAACAAGTGCCTGAATATTATTCGTGTCCCTTGCTTCCCTCCACCTCCTGTGAAATGTTCTCTCAGGTTCAGGATCAAAGCCTTGAAGTCGGTCCTGGCTTCTGACCCTATGCATTCAATCAAAGTTCCTGAGATCTGAGCAACAATCAAGTAAAGTTAGACTAGACGAAATAAACAATTAAAGCAAAAACTCGAAAGTAGTTAATACTCAAGTCCCTGGCAACGGTGCCAAAAACTTGTTGCTCCCAAACGCACACGCAAGTATACATGGTCGACAAGTAATATAATGATAAGTTGAGTGTCGAACCCATAGAGACTTGTGTAAGCTACTCACTAAATCGCTAAAATTGTTATTCAGTCCAACTAAAATCAAAGTCCAATAATATTATTATATTATACTACGATTCTAAATAATAACTAAATTATCAAGTAATGAGTTGATTGTTGTGTATTCAGTAGAGACAAGTATTCCAGGGTTGTGATCGATTCACCATTCGTATTGTGTTCTAATTAACTCTCCTCTTCATATAATTCACTCATGGTTGCTAATTAATCGATAAATGCTCTCATAGCCTTCTCCCGAAGTACTACTCACCTATTCTCAATAGATTAACGCTTATATTCCTATGAAATCAATCTATTAAGAACGCATTAAGATCATGATATTTAATTAAGCACGGTGACTAGGTATATTCCTATCCTAACAACAAATCCGCTCCCCCTAAGGTTTAAGATCGTGCTCTCTTCAATTCTTCTCTAATCTAAACACGGCTTTCCCATGCATAGCATAGATAGTAAATAGTACCTAACCGCTGGCCAGACAATTAAGCAATTAAACACAAAATTGAAGAAATAACCATATATTGGTGAATTATAATCAAAGTCAAGTTAACGTCAAACAACAATATTCATGGCTAAATCACAACCCCAGAACAATGGGTGTTTAGCCACTCATGATGTAATCAAACAATTGCATAAGTTTTGATTAATTGAAAATACTGGAAAAGATGAAGAATTCCGAGATGTTCTTGCTCCTCAATGTTTCTTGTGTGTATTTTTGCTCCAAAGTGCGTCTCTCCCCCCAAATTTAGGCTTAGTCTTCCTTTTATACGTGTTGGATAGGTCTAGGGTCGAATAAACCGTGTCCCGGGCAAAATAGGCCAAAATCCGTGTAACCAGCGTCCAGCCCGGCACCAGGCGCCCTCCATAGCGCCCAAATAATTTCAATACTGTCTCCAGCGTCGCAGGTGGCGCCAGGCGCTGGCTGTGGCGCCCAAATGGCCCTTTTTCCCGGTTTTGTTCGTTTTAGCTCAAATCTTGCGCGTTTCGCCCCTACTTGATACCGAATCATTCTTACAAGTAAAAGCACTTCAAATTAATAATAATCATAGCATTTAACATCCAAAATTCACGAAACAAGAGTAAAATATGAGGCGATATATATAGAAATATATATACTTAAAGCCAAACATCATATTGGTTGTGCAATTTTTTGAGAATTTTTTTTTTGATTTCTCAAAGTTGATAGTTTGTCCAGATTGATGTTTAAATTGAGTGATAGTATTAACAGCTGATTGCCAAGTGTTGGCTGTAATTTTTGACGTGAGAACAATATCTTCAGCAATAAATAAATGAGATATCTGTGGTCCCTTTTTAGCAAGAGAAAGTGGTAGCCAAGAATCATAATCAACTACTGTATTTATTTTTCTCGGAAGCATTTCCAGGCAGAGAATAAACAGATAAGGTGATAAAGCTTCTCCCTATCTAATTCCTCTCGTGGGTGAGAAATATTATGTAGGGTTTCCATTAATAAGAATTGAAGTAGAAGTAGTTGTTATGCAAGACATAATTAAATTAGTAAAAGTTGGGGGAAAATTTAAGGTGATTAATGTATTATGTATGAACGACCATTCCAATTTGTCGAATGCCTTTTCAAGATCCAATTTGAGAAGCATATTTAAATTGTTACCCTTCATTTTTTGGAATCTGTTAATGATTTCCTAGACAATAAGTGCATTATAAGCAGCTCTTTTATTTTTCTGGAAACTAGATTGAGTTGGATGAATAATATGTTCCAGAATAGGTTTTAATCTATTTACAATTATTTTTGTAATAATCTTGTAAATAGTATTATAAAGACTAATAGGTCGATAATGAGATATGGAAGAAGCATGATTATTTTTAGGAATTAGGCAAATGAAAGTTGTATTAATAGAAGGGTTAATTTGATGGTCAAGGAAAACTTTGTAAAAATATTTGATTGAGTTGCCTATGGTGTCCCAATACTTTTGATAAAATAAGGGGTCTAGACCATCTGGTCCAGGCGCTTTTAAAGGTTTAAAGGATTGCACTGCATTTATAATTTCATAATCTTGTAAGGGTTTGGTTAAACAGAAATGAACCTGAGGAGTTAATACATTAAAGGGCTGTATTGCCTTTTTGTATTAGAAACAGTTTGTTGAGTTATCAATAAATGTTGGTAATAATTTGTAGTATTATTCTTAATGGTATGTGGGTTAGTGATCCAATTTTCCCCTTGATCGTGTATCGAAGTTATACGATTATGTCTTCTACGATTTAGAGTTGTAAGATGGAAAAATTTTGTATTGGCATCTCCATTATTTAACCAATTAATACGACACTTTAATTTCCAAAAATCTTCCTCAAGCTTAAGCAGGTGGTTGAATTCCATTGTTAATTGATATTCCAGATTGTGTAAGAAGGTGCTGTTAGGGTAGTTGATAGATGATTGAAGACCACCTAATCGAGCCAAGATTTTCCTTTTACGTTTAAAAATATTACCAAATGTTGCTTTATTCCATTCTTGGACTATATCAGTGAAATGATTAATTGCTGGTAGCAACATTAACTTATCCATCCAGGTTTTTTCAACCACAGACGGGAAAGTAGAGTGTGTAGTCCAGATTGTTTCAAATCTAAATTTTTTTTTGAGGTAGTAGGCAGTGTTGTAGTTGTAGTAGAGGGGGACAGTGGTCGGAATGTATATGTGGCAGATGTGTGACAAGTGCGTCAGGGTATTGACTTAGTTATTCATAATTAGCGATGATACTATCAATACGTTCAAGAATATTATATTTATTATGCCTGCCATTTGTCCAAGTGTAACAACTTCCTTTATATCCTAAATCAGTTAGATAACAGTAGTTTCTACAGTCTATAAATTTGTTAGATCATGAATTATTAATTTGTAGGCCACCAAATTTGTCGTTTGCATGTGTTATTTCATTAACGTCCCCACCAATAATCCATAGACCTTTATAATTATTATATACACACATAAGGTTTTGCCATAAAGTCTGTCTATTGCCCAAATCATTGCTAGCATATATAGCAGTGAATAACCACTTAAATGGAAAAGGGTGTACCTGCATATAGTAGTGTATTTCTTGAGTAGTGGTTGCCACTGGTTCGACATTGAGAACATCAAGTCCAAAAGATAACAATACCTCCCGACTGCCCTATCGCAGCCACTTCTATCATCCCAGTAAAATTAAAGTCTTCCTTCAAAGCTTGATGGTTTTGACAATGTATTTCTAGCAAAACAACCAACGATGGGCGATTGTAATCAAGGAGTGATCGGAAGTTTCTTCGAAAACCAGTTGATTGAGCTCCTCTAAAATTCCAAATGATGAAATTCATATGGCTATGGTTTGGTTCGAGCAGTTGGCTGCTCCTTGTATTCCTCAGAGTGTTGCTGCTCTCTCCTGGGCGTAGACGTAATCTAATGGTTTCCTTTATTTTTACCGTGTTTGCCCTAAATTAGGATTTCGGATAATCTAATGTGTTTCCTTTATTTTTACCGTGTTTGCCCTAAATTAGGATTTCAGATCTTTTTCTAGTTCGATTCTTTGTTGCTTTTTGAATAACTTGTTTACCGTGAAAATGGTAATAACAATTAAATTTGTTGATGGGACTCTAAAAATATGTGATCTATTATTATGCGAGTTGTTAAGCAGATGATGCTACGTATATGAGGTTTAGAGACGAAGTGCGAGCTAAAATGAGATGATAATCAAACCAAGAGGCTGACAATCGAGGCCTCGAGCTCGTCGATATAAGGGCATCGGGGCCGATTCAGTGGCTCGATAATGAGCTATTGGAGGCGATCAGGGTATGACTAACAGTTATGGCGAAATTAATAAAGGCTCTTTATGGTCAATGATAAGCAATAAATGATGAACAAGTATGAAGATAATAAATGAAAGCAATAATAACATGAAAGTATGTTAGAAAGGAGAGAGAATGTTCTTCATATATTCGTGTGGAGTAACTGGAGCAACAGAGGCTTACATATGATAGGGATCCCCTTTATATAGGAGGGGAGTCTCAATATAGTACAAAAATTAATTAAAGACAAAGAAAAGGAGAAGGGACAGCTAGATATGACACCCCAATTCAGGGTAGGAGACTCCAGTAGGCTCTGTCAACCCTAGCTGTGTATATTGGGAACTCCCCATTTCTCTCAATATATCCGTTGATCTACAAGTCTCCGAGATCAAACACCGACACTCCCTCAAAGGTGAACCTCGACCCCGATCTCGAGCCTCGGGAAGTGTCCTTATGGGACATCATGATAACGGGGAAATTAGACCCCCCCCCCCTCGATTTTACCCTACACAGATAGTCTCCGCGTTTCTTAGAGTGAAAGCGATAAGAAATGACCTTAAATCTTCGCCCCTCTCCGATACTCTTGCAGCGACGGCAACCATACAGTGTCAAAAAGATGATATACGCAGCCCTTGAAGGCCTTCGCATTGATTATGGCAGGTAGCCGCCCCCTTGGCCTTGTTCGACGCGCATGTGGGGTTTCTATAAATACTCCCCTTTTCGTTCCTTTCAACTTACTGTATTTTTGAACCCCATAAAAGACTCCTCCCCTTTTCACTATCGTTCTTCTTTTAAGAGCGCAACTTCCCTTTTTCTTCGAGAATTTTCTAGGGATGGCGAGAACTTCCGCCTTCACTTCTCAGGAGAATGCGACCTCGTCTTCCTCGCTTCTATCTAAGGGTGAAGTGGCAAGGGCTCCCCGTGCTGAGGAATGTGTCCCCAGAATTTTCTCGATGGCTTCTGATTTCAAGGTCGAGAAGCCCTCTTCGAAGCCGGGACGCTGTGAGCCCGTGACTAAGTCCATTAGCTCAATAATAGATATCGGAAGAGTGAGAGCTGATTGTTGTTGGGGGGATGCGGTGCTTGTGGAGATCCCCGCTCGAGGGGAGGATGTTACGACATACAAAGCCGAATTTTTAAGTGTGTATACTTACCCGTTTACCTTAAGGCCGGTGGGACCGTCCTCGCCCGTGATCGACCCCGTGATTCTCGACTTCTGCCAACGGTATCAAGTGACTCTTGGCCAAATTCATCCTTCATTCTAGCGCATTGTTTATATGATCAGGTACTATGTGGACATGGCCAAGGGGATGTCATTCTCTCTTGATCATCTGATTAGGAAGTACAACCCTCGTTTCTTCCGCGGGGGTCTGATTAAGCTCCGTTGTCGAGCCTCGGAGGCCCTTTTTGCCTGTACCGAAGAGCTCGGGAATGAGGGATGGGTAAGACGCTTTGTCCGAGTAAGGACTTCTGACCTGATCCCAGCAGAAATGATGCCGTTCCCCAAGAGGTGGAATGTGGAACGTAAGTATACATCTTATCTGGCGTTCCTTTGCTTTTCTTTGACTACGTTAGAATGCACTAAAATTTTCTTGATAATGCAGCCGCGGCAATCTATCCCGGCCCACTTATGGACCTCCCAAATTGGGTCGGTCGTCTGAATTCAGTTTGCCCATATGCCGAGCGGGTGTGGCGTGATTTGTCTCAAGCACGGTGGGAGGCTAAATGTGACGACCCGACCCGTCGTCACGTGAGTTACCGCCCCATTTTCCCCATTTTCTGCTTCTTTATGCTTCATTATAAGAGTCTTGTGTGAACGAGTTGATTTGGATTGGTTTTAGAAGGAAATGAGACACTTAGTCTCTTTAAGGAAGGTTTGTTTTGAAAAAGTCAACCGGATGTTGACTTATGCGTTAGAGGGATCGGATATGATTTCCGATGGTTCGGTTAGCTTCGGGGGATGATTTGTCACTTAGGAGTGTGATCGGAAGTGATTTTGGAGGTTCGGTGTAGAATTAGGCTTGAATTGGCGAAGTTAGCATTTTGGCGAATTCCGATTGATAGGTGAGATTTTGATCCGAGGGTCGAAATGGAATTCCGAGAGTTGTTGTAGCTTTGCTATGTGATTTGGGATGTGTGTGCAAAATTTCAAGTCATTCGGAGGTGATTTGGTTGGGTTTTTGATCGAATGCGTATTTCGGAAGTTATTGAAGAACTTAGGCTTGAATTCGATGAGAAATGATGGTTTTAGTGTTGTTTGAGGTGTTTTTATGATTGGAACAAGTTTGAATGGTGTTTTAGGATGTGTTGGTGCTTTTGGCTAAGGTCCCGGGGGCCCCGGGGTGATTTCGGATGGCTTGCGGGAGGTTTGAACTTGGAAAAATATTGCAGAAAATGTAGGAGTCAGTGCAGCAGGACATTGGTCTTCGCGAAAGAGTGGGCCATCGCGTTCGCGTAGAAGGATTTGGGGCCCTGAGATTTTGTTCTTCGCGTTCGCAGCTGGGTCTCGCGTTCGCATAGGTTCGAGTTCTGGTGCATCGCAGTCGCGGGCAGTGTCTCGCGTTCGCGCAGGAGGAATTGAGGACCCGCATTGCTTAGGCTTCGCGTTCGCGGCATGAATCACGCGTTCACGTAGTTGGAGCAGCTGAAGGTTCGCGTTCGCGGGTGGAGCCCTCGCGTTCGCGGAGGGTAATTTGGTCAGAGGCAAGCTTTGTTCATCGCGAACGCGAGAGAGCCCTCGCGTTCGCATAGAGTAAATACGAGCTGGGTAGAAGGAATTGAGTTGATTGCTATACTTGGGCTTCGTGCCAACTGATTGAATCCTTTAGGGATCGTCATTATTGGTTTCTTACCATTTTTTTTACCTATTATTGAACTCAGTCCTAGTATTTAATACTGTTTTGCAAACTCAGCCACCTTTTCTGAAACTTGAAACTTAATTAATATTTTTAATGAAGTTTGGGCTGAATATTTCTATACTACTGTGCCCGAGGGGCTTATATGATTCTGGACTGAGTATGGGATCGGGCTGCGCGCCGCAGCGGTATTGTATTGATATTGATATGAGGCCGAGGGCCTAGTTGATGCCACGAGATGGATTATTATTACGCTTGGGCCGTAAGGGTCCCCTCCCGGAGTCTGCACACCCCCAGTGAGCACCGTCGACGATAAATAAATGGAGCGGGTTGCACGCCGCAGCGGGTACTAGAGAGTACCGGACTATGTGTTGCATTTCATATTTGACTGTCATTTACTACTTATCTGTTGTAGTATTTCCATAATTGTTTTATTGGTTTACTGACTTTATACTACTTGGTTTAAATTGCTGTATTTATAGAATTACTTGGTGCCTATTCAGGATTTCTTATTCTCAGCCTTTATTTGTGTTTATTACTCACTGGGTCGGAGTACTCACATTACTCCCTGCACCTTGCGTGCAGATCCAGGTACATCTGAGGCTGAGTGAGGACTTCTCTGCCGAGTAGCATATCCGGGGGTATCAAGGTAGCTGCATGACGTCCGCAGTCCTGATCTTCCCTTCTACCTTATTGCTTTATTTTTGCATTTCGTTAGAACGATATGTAGTAGGTTGATACTCATGTATTAGAGGCTCAGACTCGTGACACCGGATTCTTCGGGCTGTGTAGTAGTATTGATATTTGGGATTTCCGCATGTTTTAACTCTATTTCAGAATTTCAGTTTTATGACTTAGTAATTTATCCGTGTTAATTAATTCATGAATTGGATAAAAAATGGTTAAGGTTATTAAATTGGCCGGGCTTGCCTAGCAGTGTGTTGGGCGCCATCACGACCGGGGTTGGGGTCGTGACAAGTTGGTATCAGAGCCTAGGTTACTTGGTCTCGCGAGTCATGAGCCGGTTTATCAGAGCCTAGGTTACTTGGTCTCGCGAGTCATGAGCCGGTTTAGTAGAGTCTCGTGGATCGGTACGAAGACGTCTGTACTTATCCTCGGGAGGCTGCAGAACCCTTAGGAAAACTTCACATTCTTGAAATTCTTGTCGTGCGGCTTTGTTGAACTAAGAACTAAACTTCTATTATTCTATTCTCTCAAAGATGGTGAGGACACGAGCTACCGGACGTGGCGGATGACCACCAGTACCACCTACCGAGGCCGCCAGAGGCCGTGGATGCGATCGTGGTTATGGTAGAAGCAGAGCAGCCGGGGCGGCACCTGCTGATCCACTAGTTGCCCCAGCTCAGGATCAGGCCCCAGCTGTGGACACACCAGCAGCACCTGTTCAGGAACCACTTGTGCCTATCGTGATTCCGGGCCTTCAGGAGGCCTTGGCTCAGATATTATCAGTTTGCACTGGCCTGGCTCAGGCAGTTTCAGCCACCACAGCAGCAGCATCAGCTACTTCACAGGCTGGGGGAGGCAATCAGACCCCCGCTGCTCGCACACCTGAGCAGGTAGTGCAGGTACTACATGCACCAGAGGCACCTCCACCTCAGCAGGTTGAACCAGCTCAAGGCTTCGTGGTTCCAGCTATGCCAGGCGATGAGCAGCGTCGTCTCGAGAGGTTTGGTAGGCTCCAGCCTCCGACATTCAGTGGTGCTGAGGGCGAGGATTCCCAGGGCTTTCTTCACAGGTGTCAGCGTAAACTCCGTACGGCAGGGATCCTTGAGTCGAGTGGTGTGGCATTTACTACTTTTTAGTTCACGGGGGCTGCTCTTACTTGGTGGGAGGAATTTGAGAGGCGTAGGCCTGTCGATGCAGCACCCCTGACTTGGCAGCAGTTCTCCACTTTTTTTTCTGGAGAAATATGTACCTCAGTCCCGCAGAGAGGAGCTACGTAGGCAGTTTGAGTGGTTGACACAGGGGGATATGACTGTGACTCAGTACGAGATGAGGTTTTCACAGTTGGCCCGTCATGCTATTTGGATGGTTCCGTCAGACCGTGAGAGGATCAGGAGATTTGTGGATGGCCTTAATTACCATCTCCGTATTTTGATGACTAGAGAGAGGGTATTGGGTGCTACGTTTGAGGAAGTAGTGGATATCGCTCGTGAGATTGAGTCAGTTCGCCATAGAGAGCGAGATGAGAGGGAGGCCAAGAGGCCTCGTGGATCGGGCAGTTACAGTGGTGCTCCTCCGTGGGACCAGTTCCAGCATGGTAGAGGTTGTTCTTTCAGGCCTGCTCAGTCGACCCGTCCAGAGTATCGTGGGGGATCTTCAGGCCGTGGTCATCATGGGCCCCATCAGGGTCAGTCTTCACTCAGCGCCCTCCCAGCTCAGAGTTCATCTCATGCCCCATCAGCTCAGGGTTCTTCTGTGCCGAGTGCATCTGCTAGTCACTCCGGTGCGAGGGGTTCCCTTCAGTCCCCATCTCCAGCACCGGGCAGTTGTTATGAGTGCAGAGAGTTTGGTCACTTGAGGAGGCATTGTCCTCAACTTCATGGCAGTCAGCATCAGCAGAGGGGTTAGCCCTCGACTTCTGCTCCAGTTACATCATCACCCGCCCAGCCAGTTAGGGGTGGAGATCAGGCAGCCAGGGGTCGCCCCAGATGTGGAGGTCGATCACGCAGTGCCCAGGCTCATTTCTATGCTATGCCGGGCAGGACAAATGCCATTGCTTCAGACGGTGTCATCACAGGTATTGTTTCAGTCTGCCATAGAGACGCCTCAGTATTATTTGATCCCGGTTCCACCTATTCATATGTGTCTTCATATTTTGCTCGTTATTTGGGTATGCTCCGGGAGTCTCTATCTTTACCTGTTCATGTGTCTACCCCGGTGGGCGATACTGTTGTTGTAGACCGTGTGTACCGGTCATGTGTTGTGATTATTGGGGGTCTGGAGACCCGAGTTGATCTATTGTTGTTGAGTATGGTGGACTTTGACGTTATTCTGGGCATGGATTAGTTATCTCCGTGTCACGCTATTCTAGACTGTCATGCTAAGATAGTTACTTTGGCTAGGCCGGGTGTACCGCGGATCGAGTGGCGTGGTGTGACTGATTATGTTCCTAGTAGAGTTATTTCCTTCGTGAAGGCCCAGCGTATGGTTGGGAAGGGTTGTCTTTCCTATTTGGCGTTTGTGAGGGATGTTGGAGCTGAGACTCCTAGCATTGATTCTATTCCAGTTGTGAGGGATTTCCCCGATGTATTTCCTGTACACCTGCCGGGCATGCCGCCGGACAGGGATATTGATTTTGGTATCGACCTGGTGCCGGGAACTCAGCCCATCTCTATTCCGCCATATCATATGGCACCAGCGGAGTTGAAAGAATTGAAGGAGCAGCTTCAAGAGCTCCTAGATAAGGGGTTCATTCGGCCTAGTGTGTCACCTTGGGGTGCGCCAGTCCTATTTGTGAAGAAGAAGGATGGCACAATGAGAATATGTATCGATTATAGGCAATTGAACAAAGTAACAGTGAAGAACAAGTATCCCCTGCCTCGCATAGATGATTTGTTTGACCAGCTTCAGTGAGCGAGGGTGTTTTCCAAGATTGATCTCCGTTCGGGTTATCACTAGTTGAAGATCATCAGATATTCATAAGACTGCTTTCAGGACTAGATATGGTCACTATGAGTTTCTTGTCATGTCTTTCGGGCTGACCAATGCCCCAACAACGTTCATACATCTGATGAACAGTGTATTTCGGCCTTATCTGGATTCATTTGTCATAGTGTTCATTGATGATATTCTGGTATACTCGCGTAGTCAGGAGGAGCACACGCAGCATTTGCGAGTTGTATTGCAAAGATTGAGGGAGGAGAGGCTTTATGCAAAGTTCTCCAAGTGTGAGTTCTGGCTCGGTTCAGTAGCTTTCTTGGGACACGTGGTGTCCAGGGAGGGTATTCAGGTTGACCCGAAGAAGATAGAGACGGTGCAGAGTTGGCCTAGACCATCCTCAGCCACAGAGATTCGTAGTTTCCTTGGGTTGGCAGGCTATTATCACCGGTTTGTTCAGGGTTTTTCCTCTATTGCATCGCCCTTGACCAAGTTGACTCAGAAGGGTGTTTCATTTGTAAGGTCGGACGAGTGTGAGGAGAGCTTTCAGAAGCTCAAGACAGCTTTGACCACAACTCCAGTATTGGTTTTTCCATCAGCTTCAGGTTCTTATACGGTATACTGCGATGCTTTGCGAGTTGGGATTGGTTGTGTCTTGATGCAGGAGGGTAGAGTTATTGCTTATGCTTCTCGTTAGTTGAAGCCCCATGAGCAGAACTACCCCGTTCATGATTTAGAGCTAGCTGCTATAGTTCATGCATTGATGATTTGGAGGCATTACTTGTATGGCGTATCTTGTGAGGTATTCACTGATCATCGCAGTCTTAAGCATTTGTTCAAGTAAAAGGATCTTAATTTGAGGCAGCGGAGGTGGCTAGAGTTACTTAAGGATTATGATATCAGCATTCTGTATCACCCGGGGAAGGCCAATGTAGTGGCTGATGCTTTGAGCCGAAAGGCGGTGAGTATGGGGAGCTTGGCATACATTCCAGTTGAGGAGAGGCCATTTGCAGTTGATGTTCAGGCCTTCGCCAACCGATTAGTGAGACTACACATTTCAGAGCCCAGTCGGGTGTTGGCTTGTGTGGTTTCTCGATCTTCCTTGTATGACCGCATCAGGGAGTGTCAGTATGATGATCCGCATTTGCTTGTCCTTAAGGACAGGGTTCAGCATGATGATGCCAGGGATGTGACCATTGGTGATGATGGTGTGTTGAGGATGCAGGGCCGGATTTGCGTGCCCAATGTGGATGGGCTTCGGGAGTTAATATTAGAGGAGGCCCATAGCTCGCGGTATTCTATTCATATGGGTGCCGCGAAGATGTATCAGGATCTTAGACAGCACTATTGGTGGCGGAGGATGAAGAGAGATATTGTGGAGTATGTGGCCCGGTGTCTTAATTGTCAGCAGGTGAAATATGAGCATCAGAGACCGGGTGGCTTGCACCAGCAGATGGTTATTCCTGAGTGGAAGTGGGAGATGATCACTATGGATTTCGTTACCGGACTCCCTCGGACTTTGAAGAAGTTTGTTGCTATTTGGGTGGTTTTAGACAGGCTGACCAAGTCCGCGCACTTCATTTCGGTTTGTACTACTTATTCTTCAGAGCGGCTGGCAGAGATTTATATTCGGGAGATTGTTCGGTTGCATGGTGTCCCAGTTTCCATCATATCAGATCGGGGCACTCAGTTTACCTCTCAGTTTTGGCAGACGGTTCAGTGAGAGTTGGGTACTCAGGTGCAGTTGAGCATAGCCTTTCAGCCTCAGACGGACGGGCAGTCCGAGCGCACCATTCAGATATTGGAGGATATGCTACGTGCCTGTGTTATTGACTTTGGAGGGTCATGGGTTCGGTTTCTACCGCTTTCAGAGTTTGCGTACAACAACAGCTATCAGTCCAGCATTCAGATGGCACTGTATGAGGCCTTGTATGGGAGACGGTGTAGATCTCCAGTTGGTTGGTTCGAGCCCGGCGATGCTAGATTGTTGGGGACACATTTGGTTCAGGATGCGTTGGAGAAGGTGAAGGTGATTCAGGAGAGACTCCGTACAGCGCAGTCAAGGCAAAAGAGTTATGCGGACAGGAAAGTCCGAGATGTATCTTATATGATTGGTGAGAAGGTCTTGCTGAAGGTTTCACCCACAAAGGGTGTTATGAGATTCGGAAAGAAAGGGAAATTGAGTCCGCAGTTCATTGGGCCTTTTGAGGTACTTAGGAGGATTGGGGAGGTGGCCTATGAGCTTGCTTTGCCACCCAGCTTGTCGAGCGTGCATCCAGTTTTTCAAGTTTCTATGCTCCGGAAGTATATTGGAGACCCGTCCCATGTCTTAGATTCCAGTACAGTTTAGTTGGAGGGTGATTTGACTTATGATGTAGAGCCAGCAGCCATTTTAAATCGTCAGGTTCGAAAGTTGAGGTCAAAGGATGTTGCTCCGGTGAAGGTGCAGTGGAGAGGTCGGCCCGTGGAGGAGGCTACCTGGGAGACCGAGCGGGAGATGCAGAGCAGATACCCTCACCTATTTGAGTCTTCAGGTATGTTTCTTGACTCGCTCGAGGACGAGCATTTGTTTAAGTTGGGGAGGATGTGACGACCCGACCCGTCGTCACATGAGTTACCGCCTCGTTTTCCCCATTTTCTGCTTCTTTATGCTTCATTATAAGAGTCTTGTGTGAACGAGTTGATTTGGATTGGTTTTAGAAGGAAATGAGACACTTAGTCTCTTTAAGGAAGGTTTGTTTTGGCGAATTCCGATTGTTGTAGCTTCGTTATGTGATTTGGGATGTATGTGCAAAATTTCAAGTCATTCGGAGGTGATTTGGTTGAGTTTTTAATCGAATGCGTATTTCGGAAGTTTTTGAAGAACTTAGGCTTGAATTGGATGAGAAATGATGGTTTTAGTGTTGTTTGAGGTGTTTTTATGATTGGAACAAGTTTGAATGGTGTTTTAGGATGTGTTGGTGCTTTTGGTTGAGGTCCCGGGGGCCTCGGGGTGATTTCGGATGGCTAGCGGGAGGTTTGAACTTGGAAAAATGTTGCAGAAAATGCAGCAGTCAGTGCAGCAGGACATTGGTCTTCGCGAACGCGAGTGGGCCATCGCGTTCGCGTAGAAGGATTTAGGGGCCTGAGTTTTTGTTCTTCGCGTTCGCATCTGGGTCTCACGTTCGCATAGGTTCGAGTTCTGCTGCATCGCGGTCGCGGGCAGTGTCTCGCGTTCGCGCAAGAGGAATTGAGGACCCGCATTATTTATTCTTCGCGTTCGCGGCATGAATCACGCGTTCGCGTAGTTGGAGCAGCTGAAGGTTCACGTTCGCAGGTGGAGCCCTCGCGTTCGCGGAGGGTAATATTGTCAGAGGCAAGCTTTGTTCATCGCGAACGCGAGAGAGCCCTCGCGTTCGCATAGAGTAAATACCAGCTGGGCAGAAGGGTTTTTATTAACATTTCATCCGCGAACTAAGTCTTATTTTCACCATTGTTGAGCATCCTTGAGAGCTTTTGGACGGGAATTGAAAAGGGTTTCGACTGGGATTGATTGGAGGTGAGTTCTATGAACTAAAAACATGATTTAGTTGTAGAGTCAACCTAGAAATTCATGAAAACTTAGCAAAAAGGGGAAGAACTAGGGCTTGAAATTTGATATTTCAAATTGGGTTTTGATGGCCCATTTGAGCTCGGATTTGGGAGTTTTTGGTATGTATGGATCGTGGCGAGATAAGGAACCCGTTGATGTAAAATTTTCTGATTTTTGAGAAGTGGGCCCGGGGCTCGGGTTTTGCTAATTTCGAGATTTTGCTATTTTTTCGATTGTTTTCGATTGGGTATTGTTCTATTGGCATATTGTGACGTATTCATTGTGGTTTTGGTCAGATTCGGTGCACGAGGAGGTCGATTTTAGAGGCAAGGGCATAGCGAGCTAGGATTTTGGCCGGCTTGAGGTGAGTAATAGATGTAAATGATGTCTTGAGGGTTTGAAACCCCGGGTTTGCACCTCGTAGTACTATATTGAGGTGACTTGCACGCCGATAGCGAGCGTGGGGTAGAGCACCGTTGGGGATTGTGACTTGATCCGTCCCGGTAGATAAATTTACTATGTATTTGACTGAATTTCACTTGTTATCATTATAAGTTGAGTTGATTGCTATACTTGGGCTTCGTGCCAACTGATTGAATCCTTCAGGGATCGTCATTACTGGTTTCTTACCATTTTTTTTTACCTATTATTGAACTTAGTCCTAGTATTTAATACTGTTTTGCAAACTCAGCCACCTTTTCTCAAACTTGAAACTTAATTGATATTTTTAATGAAGTTTGGGCAGAATATTTCTATAGTACTGTGCCCAAGGGGCTTATGTGATTCTGGACTGAGTATGGGATCGGGCTGCGCGCCGCAGCGGTATTGTATTGATATTGATATGAGGTCGAGGGCCTAGTTGATGCCACGAGATGGCTTATTATTGCGCTTGGGCCGTAAGGGGCTCCTCTCGAAGTCTGCACACCCCAGTGAGCGCCGTCGACGATAATTAAATGGAGCGGGCTGCACGCCGCAGCGGGTACTAGAGAGTACCGGACTATGTGTTGCATTTCATATTTGACTGTCATTTACTACTTATCTGTTGTAGAATTTCCATAATTGTTTTATTGGCTTACTGACTTTATACTACTTGGTTTAAATTGCGGTATTTATAGAATTACTTGGTGCCTATTCAGGATTTCTTATTCTCAGCCTTTATTTATGTTTATTACTCACTGGGTCGGAGTACTCACATTACTCCCTGCACCTTGCGTGCAGATCCAGGTACATCTGAGGCTGAGTGAGGACTTCTCTGCCGAGTAGCATATCTGGGGGTATCAAGGTAGCTGCATGACGTCCGCAGTCCTGATCTTCGCTTCTACCTTATTGCTTTATTTCTGCATTTCTTTAGAACGATATGTAGTAGGTTGATACTCATGTATTAGAGGCTCAGACTCACGACACCGGATTCTTCGGGCTGTGTAGTAGTATTGATATTTGGGATTTCCGCATGTTTTAACTCTATTTCAAAATTTCAGTATTATGATTTAGTAATTTATCTGTGTTAATTAATTCATGAACTGGATAAAAAATGGTTAAGGTTATTAAATTGATCGGGCTTGCCTAGCAGTGTGTTGGGCGCCATCACGACCGGGGTTGGGGTCGTGACACTAAAGATCACGGTAAGCCTTTATCCCTGTCGCAGTTATATTTTTTGACCTGAGTCGCTAGTAGCATCATTCTTGTTTCCTGCGTTTACCCCTTGCGCTTTTGTAGGCCTGGGGGAGGTCCCCTTGATGAAGGGAGCATTGCCTGGTGAGGAAGCCGCTTTGATATCCGACGACGGGAAAAAGAGACAACGGGATCCGTCGGACGGGCCCTCAGAATCCAACAAGATGAAGGTGGAAGAAACTGAGGCTGACCCGGCGGCCCTAACTTGAGTTGACGGCAAGGTGGAAAATATCTTCTCGACGGCATCCGAGGGAGCGACAAATCTGGCCGACTCTTGGGCCGTGGAGGCAGTGGCTTCTGAGCCGGAGTCTGAGGGTGCTGCGGTCCAGCTTTGTAGCAGGGGGACAACTAATGAGGCACCAGGTGTAGCCTCCGAGCTGGCCGATGATTAGGGTTTCCCTCGGGCAGGAGTGCCTTCGGTAGATGGTTCGGAGGGGCCTAGTCTTGGGGCCCCGAATAGCCAAGGGATGGTCTCGATATCGTGCTAGTGCCGTGGTTCAAGTTGATTTCCCTCAGGGAACGACCCTATCTCCTAAGGGAGTACAAGATGTCCCGCGTGAAGAGAATTCTGAAGAAGAGAGATTTATCGAAGGCGGAGGTGTACCCGAGGGGCTTCCAACCATTCCCGGGGAAATCCCTGAGATTGATGCTTCACTCGTCTTTCGCGAGATGAGCAGGCTCTGTGAGCAGGTAACCCGTGCGAACCCTGTCTGTCACTCTGGCGTTGGTTGTTCCAATCTTTTTCTTTCTAACTTATATTTTTCCGTGGTTCAGGCCAAGGTGCTTTATAGTCAGACTTTCTCCCGGTATCGGGGTAAGGTGATCCGTCATGAGCTCGAGAAAGCTCATCTTACTGAACAGGTTACCAAGTCTCTGTTTGCCATTATCTGAATGTTTTTTCCAGATCTCAGTGTCTTATCATCTCCGACCTGGCTTGTGTAGTTGGAGAAGGAAGGCGCTGAGGGAGGAGCTCCGGGCCAGAGATTTAGAAGTCTCCGAACTCAAACGGCGCGTAAGGGAGATAACATCCGAGAGGTATGCTCCAGGAGAGAGTGACCCTGGTCGAGCGTCAGCTCAGTGATGCGATGGAGGATAGTGATAAGTACAGAGGTCTCCATTACGAGCTGGTAGTTGCACTATTCGGGATCAAAACTGAAGCTGAGGCGCTTATATCTTTGCATGGAGAGGATGCTATTGCAACCAGCACTTAGACCAGGAAGGGGAAGACCCTGGGGAGGAGGGATGCTGCCTTGCTTACTCTCGGAGGCATGTCGGGCAGTGGCTCAGGAGGAGACAAAAATAAAGGCAGAGCCCCCGGAGGGGAAGAGACCACTGAAGGACCTGTAGCCGATGGGACGTAACCCTCGGTGAAGGCATCGAAGACGTAGGCACAATAATAGATTAGGACTTTTCTTTCCTTTCTTCTTGTAAAGGTTTTTCCAATATTTGTAAACACTCCCCCTGGGGGTCATTAGAAGGTTTTTGGTTTCCTATCCTTTCTTTCCCTTTCGTGCAGGCTGGCGGCAACGGTTCTTATGTCTTTAGGTCGAAGCGACCTTTTATGTGTAAGCTGGCGTTTGAGCTCTTATTCTTTTGTGCGCAAGCTGGCGTTTGAGCTCTTATGATTTTTTCCTGGGGCATTTTTAGGTAACTATTTTGGATTCAGTCTCCGAGTTGGGTTTCGACTCAAGCACTTTCTAGCCTCAAGTTTTTAGATTTGCATGGGCTGGCGATAATGGCTCTTACGCCCTGGGTCGAAGCGACCTTTTAGTGTAAGCTGGCGTTTGAGCTCTTATGCTTTTTGACCTAGGGCATTTTTTAGGTAACTATTTTGGGTTCAGTCTCCGAGTCAGGTTTCGACTCGAGCTCTTTCGACCCTCAAGTTTTCAGATTTGCGTGGGCTGGCGACAATGGCTCTTACGCCATCGGTCGAAGCGACCTTTTATATGGGCTTTATTTTCCCCTCGTTAAGGACTTTTGCAATGATTCTTTCCTGACTCTTCGACGGTTCGAGAAAAACCTCGATTACAAGCCGTATTGTGGCGATGATCGAGCACCTCGGGAGGTTTGGCTCGGAGGCTGAGTAGCTCGAAGCCTGTGATTTGGAGATGACATGGTCGAATCTTTTTTCCCTATGCCAAGGGTAGCCTGTTTAACTAGTTCATTTTGAAGTAGACTCGAAGTAATTGAAGGCCTGTGATTTTGTAGCGACGGTCGGGCATCCCGAGTCGCGTTAGTTTGGCTGGTACAGCCTTATGACCGTAGTCATTTGTACTTGGCCGGAGCCGTTTTAGGTCCCAAGTGATGTAGTTTGGGCGTCTATATCGAGGGTATGCCTTTTTAGGGGTCTTACAAGTTCGATATTTAACCTAAATTTTGCGATCGGTTTATGCCTTTAGCAAGGTCTTACAAATTTTTCATGTCGTCGAGGTCTTACAGATTTCAGATACTTGGTACAAGTATGGTTCATGCCTTGCCTGAGGTCTTACAAATGTTGCCACTTGGTACAAGTGTGATTCATGCCTTGCTTGAGGTCTTACATATGTTGTTGCTGCCTTATGTAGGTCTTACGAGACCGAGTATGCCCGCTCGGGGTCTTATGGCCTCAAGTTTTTTAGTGAATGGTGCTTGGCGACAGTCCCCTAGTTAACGAGGTCATCCTGGCTCGGAAGTCGTTTACTTGTAAGCTTGGTGTTGCCTCATTGAGGGCTTACGACTTTGGCGATTCCGACCCTGAGGTCATACAATTTTTGAGATTTTGACGCCAGTCCCCGAGTGTTCGGGGCTTTTTTGGCCTTGGAGTCATTTCGTGATTTTTATGTTGCCTCGTTGAGGGCTTATGAGCTTGGAATCCCGACCCGGAGGTCGTTCGGAGATAGATTTGTCGACGCCAGTCCCCGAGTGTTTGGGACACCTTTCGGCCTTGGAGTTGTTTTGCGATTTTTGCGTTGCCTCGTTGAGGTCTTATGAGTTTGGAGTCCCGACACTGAGGTCGTTCGGAGATAGATTTGTCGACGCCAGTCCCCGAGTGTTTGGGACACTTTTCATTTTGGAGATGCTTTTTGCTAGAACATTTGAGTTTCCTTTGAAGCGTGAAATATTTTAATGAAAAGTATTCTCTGGCTACTTGGTGAAAGTATACATGTTTTGCTGTTAGGGGCTTGGTTGCTCTATACGAGCACAGTTCATTCGACCGTTTGGCTCAGTGCATTACTTTCCTATTGATGCCCCGTTTTGAGATATTTTGGCTTTCCCGAGCAGGTGATCTTTCGGGGGGGGGGGGGGTGGATGCCCCCAGTATTGGAGGTGGATTGCAAAAGAAAATCTTGAATATTTGTTGAGCCTCTTTAGGTAGCATATAGTCGTTGCCTCGTTAAAAACCTTACCGGTAAAACACTTCCAGGGACAAAATCCAGTTGAAGGAAAAGAGTGCAACGCATGCTCGAGGGTCTTTTTGGAATTTAAAATTGGGTGCTCTAGCAATAATACCGTTTTAGCATTGATATGTTCTAGTTGCTTTGAAGTTGTTTGCCCTCCATGGTACCGAGCTTGTAAGACCCTTTGCCGACTACCCCAAGGACGCGGTACGGTCCTTCCCAGCTTTGGCCTAGCTTTCCTTCATTGGGGTTTTGTGTTGAGAGTGACTTTCCTTAGGACCAAGTCCCTGACTCCGAAATATCGAAGGTTAGTTCTTCTGTTATAATATCTTTCGATTCTTTGCTTTTTAGCGGCCATCCGGACCAGCGAAGCTTCTTGTTCTTCTTCCAGTAGTTCGAGGGCCGTTGTCATGGCCTTGTTGTTCAATATTTCGGTGGTATGCTGGAATCTAGCGCTCGGCTCTCTGACCTCTACTGGTATCAACGCTTCGGCACCGTATAATGGAGAGAAAGGTGTTTCCCCCGTTGTTGATTTTGAAGTTGTTCGGTATGCCGATAGCACTTCGGGCAATATTTCTCTCCACTTTCCCTTGGCTCTTTCTAGCTTCTTTTTTAAGTTTTGGATGATGGTTTTATTTGTGGAATCGGCCTGGCCGTTTGCACACGGATGGTAGGGCGTCGACAAGATCCTCTTGATTTTGTGATCCTCAAGAAACTGTGTTACCTTGCTTCCGACGAACTGCCTCCCGTTATCGCACGTTATCTCGGAGGGAATCCTGAATCGGCATATAATGTGCTTCCACCCATTTTCAGAATTAATCAATCATAAATAAGATGAATTTAGCTTTACCCGGTGTTGTCGGCAGGGGTCCGACGATGTCCATTCCCCACTTCATGAATGGCCATGGCGATAAGACCAAATGCAATTGTTTACCGGGTCGGTGAATCATAGGTGCAAATCTCTGGCATTAATCGCACTTTCGGACGAACTCCTTGGTTTCTTTCTCCATGTTGTCCCAGTAGTAGCCTGCCTTGATCACCTTTCGAACTAAGGAGTCGGCGTCCGAATGGTTTCCGCAAGTGCCCTCGTGAATTTCTCTAAGTACATAGTCTGTATCCCTTGGCCCCAGACATATTGCTAGGGGGCCATCAAAGGTTCTTCCATATAGAGTATTGTTTTCGCCGAGCGAGAACCGGGCTGCCTTGGTTCGTAGGGCCCTCGACTATTTTGGGTCTGTGGGCAGTTTCCCATCTTTTAAATAATCAATATATTTGTTTCTCCAGTCCCATGTAAGGCTGGTGGAGTTAATCTCGGCGTGACCTTCTTCGGCCACTGATTTAAATAACTGAACAACAGCCCCGGGGAGTAGGTCATCTTCTTTGACAGATGATCCCAAGTTTGCGAGTTTGTCGGCCTCGCTATTCTGCTCTCGAGGTATGTGGACCAAGGTCCATTCTTTGAAACGGCGTAATGCGACTTGGATTTTATCCAAATACCTCTGCATCATGCCTTCCCGGACCTCGTAGCTCCCATCACCTTGTTATCCACCAGGAGCGAATCGCATTTTGCCTGGATGGTCTCAGCTCCCAAGCTTTTAGCCAGGTCCAAGCATGCGATCATAGCCTCGTACTCGGC
The DNA here is from genome assembly GCF_001879085.1 of Nicotiana attenuata. Taxonomy (NCBI): domain Eukaryota; kingdom Viridiplantae; phylum Streptophyta; class Magnoliopsida; order Solanales; family Solanaceae; genus Nicotiana; species Nicotiana attenuata. The sequence goes on along the minus strand of NW_017670371.1, from coordinate 10,939 downwards.
TTCATTGTTAGTCAATTTTGCAGTTTTTATAGATTGTCTGCTGACGCCGCCCGTAGGAAGCTTAAGGACTATACCGAGTCCGGATCCTCTCACGTTTGTGGCGTCGTCGATGAACAGGGTACATACCCCAGAGGACGTGCCTGATATTAATAAAAGTTCCTTCTCTACCTCGGGCACGAGGGATGGCAAAAAGTCGGCCACGAAGTCCGCCAAAATCTGGGACTTGATGGCCGTTCGAGGTTGATAGTCGATGTCATATCCTCCAAGTTTGATGGCCCATTTGGCCAACCGGCCCGTCGGGTTTGTGAAATATGTTCCGGAGAGGATAGGTTGTCAAAACGCATATATGGTGGCATTGAAAATAGGGCTTCAATTTTTGCGAGGCGCTTATTAATGCGAGAGCCAATTTTTCTAGGTGTGGATACCTAGTTTCGGCGTCCCCTAGGGTTCGGCTTACGTAATAAACAGGGAATTGCGTATCTTGCTCTTCTCGAACCAGCACGCCGCTTACCGCTATTTCTGACACGGCTAGATATAGATACAGTGTTTCATCCTCCTTAGGCGTATGGAGCAGAGGTGGACTTGTCAGATATCATTTCAGTTCCTCCAAGGCGTGTTGGCATTCTGGGGTCCATTCAAAGTTTTTTTTCCTTTTGAGTAAAGAGAAAAAATGATGGCTCCTATCGGATGATCTTGATATGCATCTTCCCAGAGCCGCTATTCGCCCTGTCAGCCGTTGCACGGCATTCACATTATTTACCACCGTGATTTCTTCGGTGGCCTTGATTTTATCAGGGTTAATCTTGATCCCCCTGTTTGATACCATGAAGCCCAGGAATTTGCCCGAACCCACTATGAAGGCACACTTCTCGGGGTTGAGCTTCATGTTGTAGCTCCTGAGGATGTCGAATGTTTCCTGCAAATGAGTCAAATGGTCCTCTGCGCGCAGGGACTTAACCAACATATCGTCAATATAAACCTCCATGGATTTGCCTATTTGATGCTCAAACATTTAATTAACAAGACGTTGGTACGTAGCCCCCGTGTTTTTTAATCCGAAGGGCATTACGTTGTAACAGTAGGTACCGTATTTTGTGATGAATGAAGTCTTCTCCATATCCTTGGGGTTCATCTGAATTTGATTATATCCCGAGTAGGCGTCGAGAAAGGTAAGGGTCTCATGGCCGGCCGTAGCGTCGATCAGACGATCGATGTTAGGCAATGGGAACGAATCCTTGGGGAATCCCTTATTTATGTCTTTATAGTCTATGCACATTCTTAGCTTATTTCCCTTTTTGGGTACTACTACTACGTTGGCCATCCACTCGGGGTATTTAACCTCTCTAATGGATCCTATTTTCAGGAGTTTCATTACCTCTTCCTTGATGAATGCGTGTTTTACCTCAGACTGTGGTCTTCTTTTCTGCTTTACCGGTTTGAACCTGGATCGACACTCAGTTTATGGAAGGTTATTTCCGGCGAAATACCTGTCATATCTAAGTGGGACCAGGCGAAACTGTCGATATTGTTAAATAGAAATTGAATGAACTTTTTCCTGAGTTCGGGGGTTAATCCCATTCCCAGGTATACTTTACGATATGGGAGGTATTTGTCCAAGACAGTCTGCTCCAGGTCTTCGATCGTTGACTATGTCGCATCCGACTCTTCGGGGGCAACGAAAGTTCGGGGTGCAAAGAAATCTTTTTCGTCGTCCTCGGGGGTCTGTATGCTCTTAGACTCATCCGAGATCGAGTGCTTTAGTGTCGGTGCCTCATGGTAAAACGCAAACATTTCTTTCGCCGCCTGTTGTTCTCCATATATGGTTGCTATGCCATCCCCCGTGGGGAATTTTATCATCCGGTGCAGGGTCGACGGTACTGCTCTCATGTTTTGTATCCATGGTCTGCCGAGCAATGCATTGTACCTCATGTCGCCGCCAATGACTTGGAACTCGGTGTTCTGAATCATGCTGGACGTGTCGACCGGGAGGGTGATTTCTCCTTTTGTTACTTTGCCGGTCATGTTGAAGCCGTGGAGGACCCGGGAGGCGGGTATGACCCGATCGAGTAGCCCAAGCTGTTCTACTACCTTCGATCTGATTATGTTGGCGGAGCTGCCTGGATCCACGAGCACACGTTTAGCTCAAATGTTGCTTAAAAGAAATTAAATTACTAGCGCGTCGTTATGTGGTTCTGCCAAGATCTCGAAATTATCTTCGCTGAATGCGAGGGTGTCTTCGGTCATGCGGCCTCGGATTGGTGCTTCTTCCACGGCAGATTTTTTTTCCGTTTGATCACGGGCCCCTGGGGAACGTCGGTCCCTCCGATAATCATATGAACGACGTGCCGAGGAATTTCTCCCTTTGCCCAGGTTGGATTTTGTTGAGTTTCCCATGGGATTTTTTGACGTGCTCTTTGGAGAATACGAGAAACGATGTTGATGCATTGGGCGTCGCATGAGGTCATATCCTCGGGAATTGGCTTCAAGGTGCTCACAAGGCTCTGTGGTGGTATACCGACACCTGGAATAGTCATACCCTTTCCTCCGCGGTTCTCGGGATAGCAGTTTTCGCCTTTATTTACTGAGTTAGGCATTCCGACCTGAAACTTGAAGATCTTGGACAAGAAAAGCGTGAAAGATAGCTTGTGTTGTGTAATAAAACCAGCAAGAAAAAACCACTATTATTTTTAGCCCCACGGTGGGCGCCAAACTGTTTACCGTGAAAATGGTAATAACAATTAAATTTGTTGATGGGACTCTAAAAATATGTGATCTATTTTTATGCTAGATGATAAGCAGATGATGCTACGTATATGAAGTTTAGAGATGAAGTACGAGCTAAAAATGAGATGATAACCAAACCAAGAGGCTGACAATTGAGGCCTCGAGCTCGTCGATATGAGGGCCTCGGGGCCGATTCTGTGGCTCGATAATGAGGTATCGACGGCGATCGATGTATGACTAATAGTTATGTCGAAACTAATAAAGGCTCTGTATGGCCAATGATAAGCAATAAATGATGAACAAGTATGAAGATAATAAATCAAAGCAATAATAACAAGAAAGTATGTTAGAAAGTAGAGAGAATGTTCTTCATATATTCGTGTGGAGTAACTGGAGTAACAGAGGCTTACATAATGATAGGCATCCCCTTTATATAGGAGGGAAGTCTCAATATAGTACAAAAATGTATTAAATACAAAGAAACGGAGATGGGACAGCTAGATATGACACCCCGATTCAGGGTTAGGGTAGTCCAGTAGGCTCTATCAACCCTAGTTGTGTATCTTGGGAACTCCCCATTTCTCTCAATATATCTGTTGATCTGCAGGGCTCCGAGATCGAACACCGACACTCCCTCGAAGGTGAACCTCGACCCCGGTCTCGAGCCTCGGGAAGTGTCCTTATGGGGCATCATGATAAATGAGAAATTGGAACCCCCCCCCCCCCCGATTTTTACCCTACACATAACTCTTGTCTATGTTCATTGTACACAGTATGTGATTACTGTGTCCTTGTTTCTTTGCTGATTTTATAGCTTACCCAAATTAGGGTTTCAGACCTGTGTTAATTGAACCAAATATGGTTCGATTTGGGTCTTCCTCTTTTAATAATCTCTTGTCCACGTTCATTGTAAGCATTATGTACCTTATTTTACTGTAGATTTTGTGGTTTACCTAAAACTAGAGTTTGATACTTTTACTGATTCTCCGTGCTATTTCTTTTCTCGTACAGGACTGATATTTTCCTTATTCTGTTCAATCTACCATGTCTTTCTTTATTTCTTTACCTTATTTTGCCTTGAGATTGTTTGTTAATTGATATTTTCCATATTCTAAGTGTTACTCGCCTGATTACACACTATTATGCCCTATTAATTGACTGAACTCTATACTATTTGTCCCTAAACTAGACTTCAGTTGATTCTGGGATTATTTTCTTACCTTGTTTATGTGTGTTTGATTGCTACCCTTATTTGTTAACTTAATTGAACACTATTTAAACCCTTTCCCTTTTCCCCTTTAGAACAAGACTTGAACTTTCCTATTCTCACAACTAAAAAACTAAGCTCTCTCTCTCTCTTGCTCCTATTCTGATTTCTGCACTAAGTGGATATTGTTTGGCCGGCTGAAAGCCAAGGCCAAATTACTCTAGAATTTAACTATTACCGCACCTTTACTCGCTTTCTTCTTAACTGGTATGCCCTAACTTTTGTAATTTCCTTCTCTATGCTTTGTGTGATTAGCCTGTTTTAATTCCTAGCATGATTCTGTCCTTTATCTGTGAAGTTGATAATATTGTTAACTTAAGACTATGTTATGTAGAATAACAGGAATCCTCTCATAAGTTGATTTAAGGTTCAATCTGCTTGTCAGTTTATACCTGTTCTGAACTATAAGCATGTAATCAAGTATGTTTGTGCTTAATTCGTGTGTCATGTCTGTTCAATTCAAATGCTTCTGCCTTATTGCTCCTGTGACTAAGCAAGGACTGTTTCAAATACCAACATAAGCATTTAGCTTAATCAGACTTCGCCATGTTTGAACTTTATGTTGTACCTGAACCTTGTTTGTTTCTTGGAGCAGTTCTGCCTGCAACATTGTATTCTGAACTTTCTCTCTTCTGAAATTGAACTATTTCTAAACCTGCCCTCTTACACTTTATGCACTGGTTTTCAAACTCGTACACTTAGTCATTTAGGTTCTCACCTCCCCCGGTGTGAGCACTGCCTAGGGTCCTTGAGACTCCTTTGAAATCAGTTCTGAAACTTAGAGATATCATGCCTATATGGTTTAAATTAATTCAGCAATTAGAAAGCATACCTATAGGATCTAAAAGGAATAAAACTGTGTTTACGAGTTAAAATGAGTGCTACACTTAGAAATCAAGCCTATAGGTCTGTAGTTGACAAACTCGTAGAAATCATGCCTATAGGATCCTGTTAGTCTGTTCTGAATTCAAGCGATCTTGCAAGTCACTTAGGCAGCGTATCCGCGGGACTCCTTAATGATTCTGGTTTAAAACTATGACATACTACTACCTGAAATGCCCAGATCCAAGCTGAATAAAATCAGTAGGCAAACAAATAGGTCACAATGCTCGCCTTAATAAAACTGTCTTTACGCTCTGTTGTCTCAAGTAGATATCCTGCCTATAGGATTCCAAAGTTAATCAAGTTTGATGATTCAATTGCGTGCTTTTATTGCCTATGTGTGGAGGTCAATGTGAGCCCATACTTGCTTTATTTGAAAGTCCTACTTGTTTTAATTGTCGCCTAGATTTCACATTTTTAAGCAATATAGGATTGGTCTAGAACTATCCCAAATAGAGGTCATAATACCTCCAAGACCATATGTAAGGAAGGGTAGTGCACGCATAGGGTACGGTTTAGAATCAATTAGTGCGCTTAAGTAACAACTTGAAGATAGTAATTGGGTAGTAAAGGAAATGATAGCCCATGTGCTAATGCTATGAGTAAAACCCCGACTTGAGGGAGTTGCAAAGCATTGCATGGAATGATCCTATAGGCCAAAAAACTTAGGAACACCGCTTATCCCTATTTGATAAATTGAATATTGTATTTGTCCAAATTGTCCTATCCCCTTTTTTAGAATAATTCGCTTAATTTATGTTCGGCCAGGACCCACCGTTGTGGACCTCGAAGGATGCCTAACACCTTCCCCTGAAGGTAATTTCGAGCCCTTACCCGATCTCTGGTGATGTAGACTGGTTATCTGAGTTAATTGCTTTGGGTTCCCTAATGCACCTTAAATCCGTTAGGTGGCTACCCTTTCAAATCCAATTCCCTATCCTCATGGAAAGGAGTTTTCCCAGAAATGTCGAAACCTGATTTTTCGAGAAAAAGGGGGCACAACAACATGGCAACTCTATTGGGGAGATCTTTAGGCTCTTACCATTACGAACTTGTCTATAAATTAGTCTTTAAACATGTCTTTATTATTCTGTTAATACTTGCACACCCCTTCCCATTCTACGAGAATTTATTTGCCTATCCTTATTCGTTTATGATCTCCCTCCCCTGCTTTATCACTTCTACTATGGAAACTGACTTGTCTCCTTGTTTTTCTTTTCTTAAATGTCTTTACAATTATTAAATACCTCATTTTATCATTATTCATCATGCAAATACTTGGCAACGTGTTATTTTCATTTGCATAACTCCATGCTCAACATCATATTCCACTCGTGCGTACTAATACCATAATGGCACTTGATGAGTGTCTGCGCTCTTCCTCAAATCACCCTCTAAATTCAGAAAAGCTTATTTTCAGTAAAACTAGACGATCAGTAGTGCAGTCGATGGTTTCGTGCCTTACTTCTCAAGTTGTCCGCTTGAGGGTACCAGTCTAGACTTCTATAGAAACTTTACTCCTATAATAACTGTACATGCATCATGTCCAAACCTAGCCGGGGTTAATATGTTGTCCGCATAATATCCCTCTAAGAAAGCCTTGTCCATAGTCCACGGGATTTCCATTATCCCAACGGACGCAACCACGATATATGCATTATTTGGAGAGATAAATGCTGACATGCTAATCGTTAATGTGTAAGTAGTCGAATCCAAAGGGGGAAAGGTTCTAACTCTATTTATTTTGTAGAAAATGAGGCACGAAGTCCCCAGGTTTGGCATGGTCCGAAGTATACCACCGTTGTTGTTAGGCTGGTGGGAAAATCTTTCGCTAAGCAACAAAAATCACGTGAAAAGGGTTCTTGGAAATTTACCTTCCTTATTGGACATCCAACCAAACAACATGCTGATCAAAACTGCTACTATGTTCTGGGACGGAGAAAGAGCTGTATTCCATTTTGGTGACATAGAAATGACCCCTCTCTTGGAGGAAATAGGAGGATTCACTGGATTACCATGCGATAGTCCTGGTTTACTAGTACCAAAAAACAACGGATTCTGAAGATGATGGGTCTGAGAAAGAATGAGGACTTGGAGTGCCTGAAGAAGTCCTACATACCCTTTGACTTCCTCTATGAACGATATGGACACATCAAATCTTACCGTATTTTTCATGATGAATTCTCCATCACTTCCCTAGGTTAGACTCATCCCAGGGTTTTTGTATTCATCATTTGCTTTCTGTGCATGATAGTGTTCCCAAGCCAAGGGGACAGAATTCACACCAGGTTGTCCATGTTAACCAAAGCTTTAATGGAGGGAATTGAGGGACAAACCTATACTATTGTCCCGATGATTGTAGCAGACATATACCGGGCTCTGGATCATTGCAAGAAAGGGTTCAAACACTTTGAGGGTTGTAACTTGCTACTACAGATTTGGATGTTAGAACATCTTCAGAGGGGTCAATACCGGGAAGAGTTTCCATGAAGACCATGGAACGATCACATAGCCTTCCACCACCCTAAAAGAATGACCTTTATCCCAGACAAATTTGCACAGCCAGAGAATGCCACAGAATGGGCGCAGTTTTTCAACAATTTGACCGAGGACCAGGTTCACTGGATGTTTGAGTGGTTCCCTACCGATGAATTCATCATCAGATCAAGGGATGTTCCACATTTGGTTTTGATTGGGTTAAGGGGAATACATCCCAATGTTCTTATTAGGGTCATGAGACAAGCCGGTAGAAAACAAGTCATACCACGAGTCTCCAAAATGAGTCATTACAAAGCCGATTTTCAGGGAGACGCCATTCCATACAAATGTGAGACCTAGCACATGTGGCACTTGAAGATTATAGTGGAAAAGGATACCATCAAGCCTGATCGATATGACGCCGGTCATGTGTACTTCTACCCATCATGGTTATAAGATAACAAAGCAGGAATATTCAAGCCAAGGGTTGGTCAAGGAAACAGGGTCATGGATGAAGTTGTTGAAGCATAAGTGAAGTATGAGAGGCTACGCATGAGGGTCCTTGAATCCGAAGCCATGTATCTGGAGCAACACAAGTTCGACATGGAATCAATTAACAAGTGGAAGGAGATGGCTACAAAATCGGCAGAAAGGTTGGAGTATTTGGAGCAGGGTCTAATGGAACAGGAAGGGAAGATGCGGAAAAGGGTCACAGACTGTCAGAATGCAGAGGGCAACGAAGGAGGACACCTAGCAAGAGCTTACCTGCTTCTGGACATGCACGACCTGGGGAATCTGATTGATGGAGCCAAGAAGGCCAAATATGGGGAAGGTCCCTCCAGGACCAAGTAGATTTGGTTTATCTGTTTTAAGTCATTTTGGAATGTAATAAGGCAGATGCCATTAGTAACTCATTTATTTATCGTCGGTTTTAGGTTCGTCTTATTTATTACATTAATGAAATAAAGTATTTATCATCACTAAATCTCTATGAATCTACTTGTCGCTAGGCCCACCTCGGGCACAATGAGGTTCTCCAAATTATGCCGCTAATTTACATTCCCGCAATACGTGTTTAAATCCTGCAAATACTTTTCAGAATCCTTACTGACTTTTCTACCTTTTGTTTTTATTTATTTTAATTATTCCCATCCCCTAAGGTTGGTTCGCACATACTGGCACCGTCAGCATATCACACCAGATCTAGAGGTCCTCCTGCTCCTCCTCTTCCAAGTAATTTGAAAAGCAAAGGAAAGCTATAATGGATGATATGAGTGGTATCCGAAAAGAAAATGATGAGAATATTGAAACTTCAGACGGTCGAAGTACTCCAGCCCAGAATGATTTGGTCCTATGATTGGAACAGAAAATACTAGAATTGCAAGGAGAACTTGAGCAGGTCCGCAACTTGGCGAACCACTCCCTCGCCCTAAATATCCCAAACGTTAACCAACAAAACGCTCAAAACCCAGCACCTCCTCAAAACACACCAAACCAACGTCCACAAAATCCTCCCGCTCCCCATCTATACGCAACTCTTCTCCAAAATCCTAATCATCCACCAATACCCACTCCCCCTCAGCATCAACATCTTCCTAATCAATACCCATAAACCACTTACCATACTCCTCAGAATACCCCACAACCTATCCTTGATCTGCAAAACTCAACTAATGATTACCACTACACTCCAACCCCCGGCACCCACCCAGACAATCCCATATACGTGGAAACCTTACCTCACTCTACTCAGCCAACTTCGTACACTCCAGAATTTGTCGAGAAGGACCCGCTCATTAAGAACATGGCCGAAGAACTGAAGAAGCTCACAAACTGAGTCCAGGGTGTTGAAGGAGGTAAAGGAATTGAAGGGTTGAATTATGAGGATCTGTGCATTCAGCCAGACGTGGAACTACCAGAGGGTTACAAACCTCCTAAGTTCGAGATGTTTGACAGAACGGATGACTCGAAGGTACATTTGAGAACATATTGTGATAAGCTCGTGGGAGTTCGGAAAGATGAAAGGATTCACATAAAGCTGTTCATGAGGAGTCTCACTAGAGATGCCCTATCATGGTATATCAGTCAGAATCCAAAGAAATGGGTTAATTGGGTAAGCGTGGCATCGGACTTCATGGATCGATTCCGGTTTAACACAGAGAATGCGCTGCATGTCTTCTACATACAGAATCTAAAGAAGAAACCAACGGAGACTTTCCGCGAGTATGCTACTCGATGGAGGTCAGAAGCTGCAAAAGTCAGGCTGGCACTAGAGGAATAGTAGATGAACAAATTCTTCGTCAGGGCCCAGGATCCCCAATACTATGAAAGGTTAATGGTCATTGAAAATCACAAGTTCTCCGACATCATCAAACTCGGAGAAAGGATTGAAGAAGGGATCAAGAGCGGGATGGTGACCAATTTTGAGGCATTGCATGCCACGAACAAAGCGTTACAGTCAGCCGGTATATCAAAGAATAAATAAGTAGGGGCAGTGATGGTGGCCCAAGGCCCAAAATCCCCACTCACATACCAAACACCTCCACTAACATACCAACCTTCACCTCCCAGATATTCTCAACCCCCTACCGCCTATCACACTTATAATACCCAGCCAGCCTATTACCATTCACCTCAAACCCATCAAAACTATCTAAAACCCAGTCCCAATTTCGATTACAGGCCGCACAGACAATATACCCCTATTGGTTTACCCATTGACCAACTATATGAAAGAATGAAGGTTGTCCGATATGTTACCCTTATTCCTGCTATTGCCATGGAAAACTCTTCCCAGTGGGTCAACCCAAACAAAACATGTGTATACCATTCTAGGATGAAAGGGCATACTATCGATGAATGTCACACTCTGAAAGACAACATTCAGACCCTAATTGATGCCAAAGTGATACAAGTAAAGGAAGCCACACCAAATGTCCAAAATAATCCCCTCCCGGATCATATAGGTGAAGGAGTAAATGTAATAGAAACAGACAAAGAATGGGATCCTGAAGGGTCGATTGGGCTTATTCGAGAAGGTGATGACCCTAAACCTGCAGTCACGCTCACACCTATTGCGGTACAGATACAGCCACCAGTCAAAGTTAAAGTAGCTTCATCAGTCCCGTTTGAAGTTGAAGTAACAGCATTTGCGACTACACCGACTCCATTTGAAGTAGAAATACCCACACCCTTCACTGTGACGGTAGCACCCACACCTCCTTTCAAGTCCAACGCCATACCCTGGGATTACATTGCTGAAGCTAGGAGAAAGGGAAAAGCAAAGATGGAAGAATCTGGTGCTGCACAGGGAATGACCAGAACTGGAAGAATCTATACACCCGAAAATTTGGGAGGAACAAGCAAGGAAGCTGCTACCAAGCAACCCGTTATTGAAACTGGCCCGGATGATCTCTGGAGGAAAGTGCAGGCAAGAGAATACTTTGTCATTGATCATCTGAACAAGACTCTCGCCTAGATATCCATCCTGTCGCTGCTACAAAATTCTGAGGCGCATAGGAACACTCTGATGAAGGTGTTGAACGAAGCTTATATGCCTGACAACATCACCAGTGGAGAGATGGCCAA